>NW_027491222.1:600000-832500 GCF_021521415.1 Bidens hawaiensis
ATTTGTTTTTTTAAGTTAGACCAGTTGAGCTTTTTTTTAAACATATACTATATGGTTTAGACCTGTCCTCATTCATGATACTGAATTAAAGTAGTCATCACATTTCCAAGTTGATGTTCCCGTCCACCGGACGGATAAAATACTAGCTGAAAATGGAACTGACACGTCTTTAATTTTAGTTTAACTTGGTTACATGTTAATTTGATTTTTTAAAAAATCATACATCATATTTATTAATATGTTCACAAATATTTTTACCTTTTTGACTGTAAAGGGCAAAAAAAAAGTCTATAAAAATCTCTTTTTTTACTTTTTTGACTTTTCAAAATTTGAATTAGTGAGTCAACTATTGAGACAAATACATATTTTTAAACTTTTTCATCAAACTATTATGCAACACTCTTATCAAGACATATACTTTATGCTTTGTTTGATACATACCTAAAAAAAATATATATTAATACTATATTTTGTATAATGGATTAATATTTATTTTAAATGTTTGCCAAAATGAATGTCAAATTGTGAAACATACCTATTAGTAAGTTGGTTAATGAGAATTTATTTGAAAGTCTATTCTCATCCGATTCAAGATTAGCGTTTTTTTTTAAATTTAGTATTTTCAATGTTTGATTTGATATCCAGCTTTAGAGAGGATACAAGTTTTCTGTCAAATCTTCTAGAGAAATATTTATCACAAAGCTTCTAGACTAAGATATGAAAGAAAGGTTTGTAAAGCGGAGACGTGGATTTCTGTTTGGTGAACCTGTGGTGTTGACACAACAACAAATGAAAACCAGAAGCTATAAATGTCCAAGCCTGTTCATTTGAGTTACTTCGTTACATGTTAATTTGATTATTAAATTTCATATATCATACTATTACTATGTTTAAAAATTATTTTTACAAAAAAATTATATACAAAAAAATATTATTTATAAACTTGATAGGAAATTTAAAATTAAGCACATAAATAACATAAACTAACTTACTATATATACTTTATCCCCTTCCAGTGGCAGACATATGGTATAGGCAGGGGTAACCTGGGTTACCCCTCAACTTCCATTCCGTAATTTTCATTTATTTTTTTTCATCGTTTTATATATCAGGTTACCCCTAAACGAAAACTGTGTTACCCCTCAAAGATTTTGATAAGCCCACACATTAGTTAAAAAGGCCACACATTAGATAAAAGTCCACACAACTTAAATAAAATAAAACCAAAAAAATAATATATTAAAACAATTACCATCGTCTCTGCTCCCACCATATCCACACACAACTTAAACAAAATAAAACCAAAAGATTTTGACGTGCTTCGTTATATTAAAAAAGGAGATGTCACCGACAACGAACCTATGCAAAAGGTATTCTATCATATTTCAAAAAAACTTGAATTTATTTTTTATGCACACTTGATGGAAGATGTTTTAGGCCACACAAATGTCCTTTCAAAACATCTTCAAAAAAAAGTCAAGACTTATTAGAAGCGGCTAAGTTGATAAATAGAACAAAACGAGCATTGAATGATTTAAGGCAAAACGGGTTTGCTTCAATGCTGGAAAAAGTAACATTGTTTTGTGTAAAAAACATATATCAAGATGTTAGATATGACTGAAACGTTTGCTAAGGCTAGAAACCAAAAGAATGTCATTACTAATCGACATCATTTTGAAGTTGACATTTTTAATATGGTTTTGGATATGCAAATCCAAGAATTTGGAAATCGATTCAATGAGGTAGCAACTACTTTGCTAGAAAAATGTCGGGTTTAAATCCTTGTGACCGGTTTTCTAAGTTTGACACGTCTAAGATAATTGCATTTTTTGAGATGTATGAAAAAGTTTTTACTACAAAAGAAAGAGGGTGTCTTTTGGGTGAGCTTAATGTCTTCTATCACTCTATAAAAGAAGATGAAAGATTTGCAAAACTGGATGGAATAAGTGATCTTGCTCGTCTAATGGTGGAAACCGGAAAATATCTTTCTTTTCCTTTGGTATATCGGATATTGAAGCTAGTGTTGGTTTTACCGGTTGCAACCGCAACCATTGAAAGATGTTTTTCTAAATTGAAGCTTATCAAGACGGATTTACGCAATCGAATGGGTGACGATTATTTGAACAATGCTCTAATTTGTGCCGTCGAAAGAGAATCATTTGATAAAGTAACGAAAGACGATGTAATGGCTCGATTTCAAGTTATCAAATGCCGAAGAGGAGAGATCATCTATTAGGTAGGTGTGCTAACTTTATTTGTTATCGTCTTTTTTTTACATGAATTTATGATGAAAACAAAAATTTTAGGTTGCCCCTGAAATTTAGTTCTAGATCCGCTACTGTCCCATTCATATTTCAAGTTAAATAGTTTTTAAATCGTTAACCATAATAATTATGATGTAATTTTGTAAATGATAATATGTTTGAAACTTTTTTGTCACCTGATTCAAGGTCAAAATAGATTATTCGATACCAAAAATCTTTAAATACAAACATCATATTCTCTATAACATGGTGTTTAGAAATCAATAAATGGAAACTATAACCTATATCTCTTAACACAATATATTTTTAATTGTATTTTATGGTTATATGTGAAATTGATTTTTATAAATTGTACTCATTTCATTATATATTGTTATTAATATGTTTAAGAAAAGACATCTTATCAACCCGTGTAACACACGGGCATATAAGCTAGTATGGTATAACATAACACATGTCACACATAATTATAATTTAAACTAGATTTATACACACTCAAGTTTATAACATCACTCGCATTCATTGCTCGAGCTTTAAACATACAACTTTGAAACCAGCCAAACTTTCAAAGTTGAATTCGAACACTCTTAAGTTAAAGATTATTCTCATGTAGTCATCCCATGAAGTTTTTTTTTAAAGTAAATCATAAGATAATGATATTAATAAGAGTGATGTATTATTGTCTAATGCTTTGTTGGCTAAAGAAAGGTTAAAAGCACATGAGAGGTGGTTCGTTGGAAGACATAAATGATTTGAGTTGCACAAGTCCTTTATTTGATGGTTCATTCGATGGTACACATCATTCAGGACCAGTGGTCCACATTTTCTTGGTCACGTTCAAATCACTTTAACCAAACACCCAAAAAGTGTGTATTGTATTGTTTCTAGTTATGTATTTATATTATTGTTGTAATATTGTTGTCATGTTGTAAAAATAAAGTTCTAATAGAAGTGTTCTTAGAAAAGCAACATCGTCACTGTCACCATCGTCATTAACGTTTTTTTTTATTTTGGTTAATTACTTTTCTTTATTTTAGAGCATTCTCAACCCAGGGTCAAGTTATTCTACAAAGGTAATAAAAATGAGAAGGTTAAGAAGTCATAATTAGTTGACATGTGTCATGTAGGGACCAAAGTGAAAAGGATAGAAAAATAATATTACACATTTTCTCTCTCCACATGCAAGTCACATGTTAATTCCCCCATTATATTTAAACGTCTATAACTTTTTCATATGATATTTTTAAAAAATAAAATAAAATTCACCATAATTACAAGCATTTTTTTACCTTTTATATGAGTATAATTTTGTTATATAAGAATAAAAAATAATTTACGTCATTGTGCCTTTTTGCTTACCGTTGTGTCTTTTTTCGCCATTGTGTCTTTCTGTTTGTTATTGTGTTTTTTCGCCATTGTATCTTCAATCTGATCATTGTGTTTTTTTAAAATACTAATAACACTGTTGTGCAATAGTATATATATATATATATATATATATATATATAATTAAAAATACTAACAAATTATCTAATACATAAAACAAAATGATGAATGCATATTACACAATAACCTGAAACGTAAAACACAATAATGAATACATATAACAACACAATGACCTGAAATGTAAGACACAATGGTAAAGGCATATAACAACACAATGACCTGAAATGTAAGACACAATGGTAAATGCATATAACACAATGGCCTGAAACGTAAGACACAATGGTAAATGCATATAACACAATGGCCTGAAACGTAAGACACAATGGTAAATGCATATAACACAATGGCCTGAAACGTAAGACACAATGGTAAATGCATATAACACAATGGTCTGAAACGTAAGACACAATGGTAAATAAGTATAACACAATGGCCTGAAACGTAAGACACAATGGTAAATACGTATAACACAATGGCCTGAAACGTAAGACACAATGGTAAATACGTATACGTAAGACACAATGGCCTGAAACGTAAGACACAATGGTAAATACATATGACACAATGGCTTAAAACGTAAGACACAATGGTAAATACATATGACACAATGGCCTGAAACGTAAGACACAATGGTAAATACGTATGACACAATGGCCTAAAACGTAAGACACAATGGTAAATGAGTATGACACAATGGCCTGAAACATAAGACACAATGGTAAATACGTATGACACAATGGCCTGAAACATAAGACACAATGGTAAATACGTATGAAACAATGGCCTGAAACGTAATACACAATGGTAAATACGTATGACACAATGGCCTGAAACGTAAGACACAATGGTAAATACGTATAACACAATGGCCTGAAACGTAAAACACAATGGAATCTATATATTACACAATGCCTTGAACGTAATACACAAACAATATAATACTATTTTTCTCAAATTAAGTGAATATTGATCACAATGACTAAAACACTAAGATACGTATAAAGACAAATGTTGAGAACAAATAAACAATGACACACGAAAGACACAATGACGTAATCTTTGTGTTAATTTTTATTTTTCATATGAGTATTAATTGAAAAACACAATGACCGAAATATATAACACAATGCATAGAAAAACCCAATTAAAAACACAATGGACAACCACATAACACAATATAAAAAAACCCACCAACTTTTTTTTTATTTTTATATAACAATATGATATTCATATTAAAGATAAAAAAATGCTTGTTATTATGGTAAAAAAAATTTCTAAAAAAATGCCGTATGAAAAAGTTATAGACGTTTTAAAATAATGGTGGAATTGACATGTGCCTTGCATGTAGAGAGAGAAAGTCTTCATAAGTGGGTTATTACATTCATGCCCTTCTCATATATTTTTACTTAATTTTTATTATTGAATTAATCTCCACTATCCAAATCTAAGATCAATGGATTAGATTCCTTCTCACCCTTCTCATTTTTGTTGTCCTTTGTATTTTAACTTTACCCTCCCAACCCATCCCTCAAATTTATGTGAGAAGAGTTTGTAAATTATAGAGTGGGGTTTTAAGTGGTTGTGAGTGTAAATTATAGGGTTGAGAGAGAAAATGTGGTGATTTTTTATAAATTTGGGGAAAAAAAGTGTGCCCCTATTTGTTTTTAAATATTTTTGAATTGGCTGTGAGTAGAGGAGAAATAAAACTTTAATAATAAAGGTATAAAAAATATTATTTAATTGAACATGAAAGAGAAATGTAGTGTATTTTAGTGTAATTATAAAGATGGGGATGAGAAACCAGATGAGAATGTTCTTAGTGTAGGAGTATTTTTGTCATTTGTATTTCATTAATGCATCTTTCTATGTCTGTTAAACAATATAAAATAATGATTAATTCAATTCTCATATGTTAATCACCATACATGACAATGGAATGTTAATGTTTCATTTCATTCTCACGTCCATTTTATTACTTCCATTGTCCATTTCATTATCTTGTCCGTTTCATTACTTTCCATCAACAAGCCAAACCCATAACTGAGTGCTCTTTCTTAAGATTTGTCCTCGTATACATCTATAAAATACAGTCCTCCCTTATAGCGAAGGTATATAACGATTCATAGATGCTTAATTATAATGTCTTATTTGATGATTCTACAAAAGAGTTATATACATAATCGAATCTTTTTTTCATGCCACACTAGTATAAAATAATAATGGTGGCTCTACGACGACTACGACCAAAAATTCAATCCTTTTTTTTAGAAATACGATGGTTTCTTATGTTTGAAATCGTAATCATACTCTGATATCGTACTTTGTTCGTTCATTTTCTAGTGTCAGTTGACCTTTAGAAAACCTCAACATTTTTTTATGTCCTACAATTAAAGAGTTATCATATTTCAAATCAAAATATATGCATATAGAATTGGTTTTTACTATGGCTTAGGTTGGAGAAGTAACATGTGATTGTGGACCATCATATATATATATATAGAGAGAGAGAGAGAGGTACAGGTTGGAATACGAAAATTCTTTATCGTACATTACGTACGCGAGGCTATGAATCATCGATCTTCAATAACCCTAAAATCACAATTACGCGAGCCGGCCTCCGTCAACCTCTTCTCCCGTCGATTCCGTCCACCTTCACCATCCCCGTTCAACAATTCCGTCCACTATCCACCGTCACGACCATCGTCTACCGTCGTGACCACCATCTTCTTCCGACACAACCATCAATCGTTGCTCACAGGTCAGTTGTCGAATTGAGCAATTGAAATTGAAATTGTTGAACCTAATTGATCAATTAACCTTGAAATTGATCCAATTAATCATCAATTTAAAGCTTCAATCGATCAATTTTGATAAACTTTAAACCTGAACGTTTAAAGGTTGTGAATTTGTTGAACGTATTAGTGTTTTTAACCTTGAACGTTTAAAGTTTTGTGATTTTTGCTTGATCGTTTTAGTGGAACGTATTTCGCGTACGTAATGTACGTTAAGCGATTATTATACGTTAACTCACCCATATATATATATATATATATATATATATAAGATTGATTTCTTTTGAGAACCACTTCGAGTTTTAAAAACTCAAAAAAACTCAACGTAAAAATTTTTTTTTCGAATTTTTTTACACATGTGTAATAAGTGTAAGTGATGTACAAAAAATTACGGTATTTTTTTACACACCGAATCGAATTTTTACACATGTGTAACTAACGTTTAAACTTATGTAATTATCAAAAATACTTATTCTCTCTCGTGCTTCATTTTTTAATCAAATTTAATCTCAGCCACATATTTCATATCATTTAATTAAATGTGTGGTTCAAAATTGAGTTCTTAAAGTTCTTAAAACTCACCATGGTTCTCACAATAACCCTCCCCTATATATATATATAAATATATATATATATATAGAGAGAGAGAGAGGTAAAGGATGGAATACGAAAATCGTTTATCGTACAATAGGTACGCGAGTGTCTGGAGCGTCCATCTTCAATAACCATCCTAATCTAAAATCACAATTACGCGAGCCTGCCTCCTTCAACGTCTTCTCCCGTCGATTCCGTCCACCTTCACCATCGCCGTTCAACGATTCCGTCCACCATCCACCTTCGCGACCACCATCTTCTTCCGACACAACCATCGATTGTTGCTCATATGTCAGTTGATTAAATTACCCAATTGAAATTGAAATTGTTGAACTAATTGATCAATTAAACTTTGAAATTGGTCCAATTAATCATCAATTTGAAGTTTCAATTAATCAATTTTGAGTTTTGCAGAAACCCAGTTGCAAACGCTCCATATTTTGTTCATATGATCGAATCAATGATCAAATTAACGGTTGATTGGCGATTGTTTGATTATTATGAGATTATATGAAGTGATTTCAGTGTTCAATTTCATGTTTACAGGTGTTTAATTTTTTTTTTTGCTAGTTTTAGAAGTTCTGAACACCCAGAACTTCTTAGAACTTCTAAACTTTTATAAGAACTTCTAAACTTTTTTGAACACCCAGAACTTCTTAAAACTTTTAAACTTTATCAGAACTTCTAAACTTTTTTTAACAACCTGAACTTCTTAGAACGTATTAGAATGTTTAAAGATGCTCATTTTTTTTGAACACCCAGATCTTCTTTGAATGTATTAGAATGTTTAAAGATGTTCTTTTTTTTTCAGAACGTTTAAAGGTATACCGTTTTGTTTCAGAACGTTTAAACATAATATTTGTACTGAACTTATAAACAACATTATTTAAAAACGTATAAACAAAACGTATAAAATTTTTGTACTGAACTTTTAAAGTTTAATTGATTATGTTCTGAACGTTTTAAACAGAACATGTAAATAGAAACCCAGAAACTTAATGTTAATACGTTCTATGTCAAAACCCATAACTCAAAACTCAAAATTGATTGACGGAAGCTTCAAATTGATGATTAATTGGATCAATTTCAAGGTTAATTGATCAATTAGGCTCATCAATAATTTCAATTGGAAATTGCTTAACTGACTTGTGACCAACGATCGATGGTGGTGACGGACGATGGTGGTGCTCATGACAGTAGACGGTGGTCGCGATGGTGGACTTTGACGGGTATGCGTTAAGTATTTTTAGGTTAATTACAATTATGCCACTAAGCAGTTTTTAATTTCAATTAGAATCGGTGGTGCAGGAAGTCGCGTATGTAATGTACGATAAGCGATTATTGTATGTTAACTCACCCCATATATATATATATATATATATACATATATATATATATATATATACATATATATATATATATATATACATATATATATATACATATATATGTATACATATATATATATATATGTATATATATATATAGGTAAGGATCCTAAGGGACCCTTTACAAATTGAGAATTTTGAGAACCATTTTAGACAACTAAAAACACATTTAAAAAATTATTTAAAATAATCGAAAAACAAAAAATAATAAAAATTTTTAAAAAGTAAAAAACCAAAATTCTTATATTTCATTCCGGTTTCATTAAAAAAATTTAAAAAAAATAAAAAAAAACGTCATATTCTACACATATGTATAATTTTATATAATCTTTAGTTACGTAATTTACACATATGTACGGTATCATTTATCTTAAATTATACACATGTGTACAAAAAAATATGTAAATGTACAGATATGTATGTATTATACATATGTGTATATAATTTAGCTAAACCGAGTTTTTTTATATTATTTTTATTTTTATTTTTATTTTTTTTATGAAACCGAGATGATAAAATAAGAATTTTGGTTTTTTGATTTTTTGAATTTGTGTTTTTTTTTATTTTATGATTTTTTTTATTTTTGGGTTTTTTGTGGTCCAAAATGGTTATCATAGTTCTCAATTTCAAAAACGTTCGCTCATCCTGATCCACATATATATATATATATATATATATATATATATATATAGATAGATAAAGAATCCAATACAATAATCCCTAATCGTACATTACGTTTACGCGACCCGTATCCTCGTTGATTTCAAATAACGCGCGGTGGCAATAGTCTAGTTTTCATCAAATCTGATTCTCTGCTCCCATCGATTCCGTCCACCTTCACCATGACCATTCAACAATCCGTCACCATCCAACGATTATGTCCACCGTCCACCATCCAACGATTCCGTCCACCGTACACCATCTTCCTCCGTCATGACTTGATCACATGTTAGTTGATAAAATTGACCAATTGAAATTGAAATTGAAATTGTTGAACTAATTAATCAATAAAACCTTTAAAATTGGTCAAGTTAATCATCAATTTGAAGTTTTAATAGATCAAGTTTGAGTTTTGAGTGATGGGTTTTAACTGAACGTCTAAAGTTTTAAGCGCCATTTGCAGAAACCCAGTTGCAGACGTTTCATATTTTGTTCATATGATTGAACAAACTTGACCCGTATCCTCGTTGATTTCAAATAACGCGCGGTGGCAATAGTCTAGTTTTCATCAAATCTGATTCTCTGCTCCCATCGATTCCGTCCACCTTCACCATGACCATTCAACAATCCGTCACCATCCAACGATTATGTCCACCGTCCACCATCCAACGATTCCGTCCACCGTACACCATCTTCCTCCGTCCACCATCCAACGATTCCGTCCACCTTCACCATGACCATTCAACAATCCGTCACCATCCAACGATTATGTCCACCGTACACCATCCAACGATTCCGTCCACCGTACACCATTTTGAGTGATGGGTTTTAACTGACCCGTATCCTCGTTGATTTCAAATAACGCACGGTGGCAATAGTCTAGTTTTCATCAAATCTGATTCTCTGCTCCCATCGATTCCGTCCACCTTCACCATGACCATTCAACAATCCGTCACCATCCAACGATTATGTCCACCGTCCACCATCCAACGATTCCGTCCACCGTACACCATCTTCCTCCGTCACGACTTGATCACATGTTAGTTGATAAAATTGACCAATTGAAATTGAAATTGTTGAACTAATTAATCAATAAAACCTTTAAAATTGGTCAAGTTAATCATCAATTTGAAGTTTTAATTGATCAAGTTTGAGTTTTGAGTGATGGGTTTTAACTGAACGTTTAAAGTTTTAAGCGCCATTTGCAGAAACCCAGTTGCAGACGTTTCATATTTTGTTCATATGATTGAATCGATGATCAAATTAACGTTCGATTGATGATTGTTTGATGATTACGAGATTATATGAAGTGATTTCAGTATTCAATTTCATGTTACAGGTGATTATTTTTTTTTTTGTTAGTTTTAGAAGTTTTGAACACCCAGAACCTTTTAGAACTTCTAAACTTTATCAGATCTTTTAAACTTTTTTGAATACCCATAACTTCTTAGAACTTCTAAATTTTATTAGAACTTCTAAACCTTTTTGAACACCCAGAACTTCTAAACTTTATCAGAACTTATAAACTTTTTTGAACACCCAGAACTTCTTAGAACTTCTAAACTGTATCAGAACCTCTAAACTTTTTTAAACACCCTGAACTTCTTAGAACGTTTAAAGATGTTCATTTTTTTAACACCCATAACATCTTTTAATGTATTAGAACGTTTAAAGATGTTCTTTTTTGGTAAGAACGTTTAAAGGTCTTCAATTTTATTTCAGAACGTTTAAACATAATATTTTTAACCCTAATCATAGCTCGATTGAGTGCATTATTTCTGCAATTCCATAATCGATTGATGAATCTAAATACTTCTACACACCAATTCGATTGATTAAATCATCATTTTGGTGTTCATTTTGGTCAGAACATTTAAACTTTGAGCAGAACGTTTAAAAATGAACCCTAATCATAGCTCAATTAAGTGTGTTAATCTGTATTTTCATAATCGATTGATGATTGTCACACCCCGACCAAAGGCGGCGGAACATGCCGAGGTGTAACGATTGCCCATAAGCGCATGACACTATTTAAAGCGACACTATTTAACAAACTCATTTCATTTCACAACATCGAAAATGTCACATAACAATATTAATAAGTTAAATACAACAACATATAACAAAATATAGCAAATCAAATATTGTTCATTTTTGCTAATATCCTAGAGGTATTTGTGATGTTTTCTTCTCCAACTCCATAATCTAACTAGATGTAAACCTGTAACATTTCATAAAATAAAGTTTGTCAACACAAAGGTTGGCGAGCAATTCATTAGTTTGAGCATATAAGTATATAGTAAGAAAAGCCACAAAACTTGTATAGAAAACAATAAATAAAAGCAATAATTTGGGTAAAATAGAGGATAGAATTACGTTAGCGACACCTAACTATAAGGGGATGCCAAATAGTCTAGGATTTTATAGTTATCGTTAATTGCATTACGTTAACGACACCTTGCTATAATGGGATGCCAAATAGACTAGGATTTTATAGATCCACCAACCAAAAGCGATAAACACATAGGCATATAATCATAGAACACCAAATCGAGCAATCATTTAAGTAAAGTATACAATAACATTTGTGGTTTAAGATTTAAGTATAAAACATTTAGTTGAATAAGTATGAAATGTCACCCCTAAAACAAAAGATAGAAAACGGGGGATGAATGTACTCACGTTCAAGTAATAAACTTGAAAAGTTGATAATTTGGAGATTTGCCGGAACAACGGGTTTAACGAACAAAGCCTAAAAGAAAGAAGTCTTGGATTTTGAAAGGTTGTCTTGAAGATCTTTAAATAAAATAATTGTTGCAAAAAGTAAACAATTAAAGTGCAAGGTTTAAATGTAACTATTTAAGAATTTATAACAATAACCCTTTAAAAATGTAAGTTTGCTCGAAACCGGGTTAAAGTATTTAACCTTAATATTTACTTAACCTATGTTAAGTAATAAGGTGGGGAAAATGTAAGAATACAAGTCCCTTTGGAATAAAGATACTAAAATGGGTTTTAACGAGTATTCGGGTTGTTGGTTCGGGTCTTGACAATTGGTCAAACCCAAAGTCAACTTTCAAAAATATTAATTGTTATGAGATAACTCACAAAAATCCAATTATACTTAACCAAGTATTTAGATCTATCGTTTTAGAACTAACAACGTACGTTAAGCGAGTGTTCGGTTTTGTCGGTCCAAACTTTTTTAAGAGATCAAGTTGGATCCAACATTTCCAAGTACTTAAGAAAATAATTAAAATCAGTTTGTAAACTATTTTTAAAGAAATATACAAGTCTTGATAGCTAAAAACACACTTGTGTGTCTTAAGCGAGTAAAAATCGGATTGGTTCGGTTTCCATCTCACAACAAGTTCATAGATGGTTTCCACATGCCCAAATATCATAGATCTTGTATAATAATGTACAAATGAAAATACTTAAGTTTTACAAACAAAAAGTTAACAATAAAGTCTTTAAACAAAAAGTTCAGTTTACGGTTCGGATCTAGTTTCGGGTTAAGACCGAGTTTTGAATCTACTAACCCATAACCATAGAACTCATAAAATGATTTTATAAACTGAGATCTAACATTAAAACATGTTTAAACAAGTATTTAACAAAAATAGTAAGCAATGTTCGGTTTACAGTTTAGAGCTATTTACGGTTAAACCGAAGCATAGACCCTCAGACTCATAACCATGGAACTTGTAAATAAACTAAAACGAGCAGAAGTTAAGCATGAATAATATGAATAAACAAGTTATATAAGTATATATATATATATATATATATATATATATATATCAAGGACACGAAGTCCTCCATGAAGCCTTGCCTTACGAGGTCTGAAACCTCACCGACCGAAATCGGAGAAGTAACTACCAAAGGTAACAAGGGGTGTATATTATATATATGTTGTACCTCAAGCTTAAGTAACAAATCAAAAATTAAAGAATGATTCTTACTTGATTATTAAGAAACCTTGAAGTGATGAAGTTGTGTTCTTTGTTTGTGAGAGAAAAGATGAGAGATGAACAAGGTAGAAATGAAAGAGATGAGCTTGTTTATATAGGGAAAGAGTGAAGGGTTGTGTATAAAGGTTCTTTTATGGTTTGCATGAAAATGAGTATGTTTAAATGGTCAAACAATGCATAATAAAACAAATATAAAAATCCAATATTTTATATATTTTAAATGACAAAATCCAATATTTTATATATTTGAATTGTTCGGGTTACAAACGGGTCGGGTTTATATAACAAGAGTGACCCGAAATTGACGAATGTCACAATGATTCTAAAGCCTCTTACACGTTAATTCGATTGATTAAATCATCAATTTTTGATCAATTTGAAGATTTTTAATGTTAAGTGACGTTCTATTTCAATTTTGGTTTTTGACTTTTGAGATTTCATACTGTAAGTTGTGATTAGAGTTTATAAATTGGATGAGATAGATTAAGGAGTTCAGAATTTGGATCGGAATCGATTATAAATCGATGAATTTGATCGCGAACTACTGTTTGGGTTATTTACAAAACTGTCATCGCGTGAAATTAACATCGACGTTCAAAAAGCTCGCGTACCTGATGTATGATAACTGATTATTGTACGTTAACCTCCCTCTCTATATATATTATAGAAGATCAACCAAGATGCTTTCTTGAGCAATACGTGACCTCTCGGCCAATCAGTAAAGGACACTTGGCAAGGCCGTTATAACCGCGCACATGGTCAGGGTTGTCTATCATCCTATCTTATGAAGACACGTGTCAAGGTTGTTATACATGCACATGCAATGTATAAATTTAACCGATCGTATGAGGACACGTGTCCATGTGGTTATGAGAGCATCTTTCAAAGGGACAGTTGGCCCAATCACCTTCCCACACCCTTCGGCTATAAATATCTTCTCAACCATCATGAGGTATTCATTCACTCCCACTGTACTCTCACTGTTTACTTAAATGCATTATCTTCATCAGAATTGTACTTATTCTCACGCCGGAGGGTGGTTACGGGAAGACCCCCCCTCTTGTCTTTCCCGTAGCGAGCTCACGGTGTCTGTTTTGTAGGTTAACGTCACTGGACTTTGGGGAATTGAGTTCATATCGTATTAGCAGTTAACCGTATCCTAACCTGCTGACTCATTGGATCTAAGACCCGTCAAGGGGAATAGATCCGTGTTTCTTCATTGGCGCCATCCGTATTTTTGTTAGAACAGCAAGAAATTTTTTCCGTTCGTTTTACGATATGAATCAGTTACCTAAAGGGCCGACGGGGAACCAGGTGCAATCTCCACGTGATATCAATCCTTAAACACGTGAAGGAGCAACATCTGTTTTCGCTCGAATTATGACTCCTATCGCACGAACCGATGTCGTAAACCCTGGAGGTTTTACCTTAGGTCGTTCGACGGCTCGGGGAATTTTTACTCAACAAGTAGGTGCTACTCCGGTAGACACAGGAAATGTCATTACACCAACTGGTCCTACTCCTACCGACCTGGGGCGTGTTACAACCCCAGGAGGTTCTAATCTGGGAGATCTAGAACTAATTATGAGAGACGCCCACCGAATTTACTCAGAGTTAGGCTTGGAAGAAGATTCCGGTGATTCTAATCCGAGAAGAGTTCGTCATCACAGCTCCAGATCCGAAGGACTTTTGTCTCCGGACGAATGGCTTCGTATCCAACAAGATAATTTGAAAGCTGAGTATGAATGTAGGGTGCGGAACGAGGGTTTCCACGCTCGTACCCTGACGTATGATGATTCTCCCAGGAGATCTATTTCTCCTCCCATAAGGGGAAGTCACATTCAATACAGTCAGCCATTGGAGCAAAATTTGGGCGAGATCCGGAGGTTGCGTCCTCGCCCTCGCATAGATATGCGGGTACCATCTTATGAGGACGACCTGGACGGACACGATTCAACGTATCGTCCTGAGGGCAGTTATTACAGCGGAGATAGCCGACTCCCTTCATATGGAGGGGCTAGTTACCCGCGACCAGTTTTCCGTCAGGCCGAGTACCACAGTAATGTTGAGCATGATTTTTCTAAACCATATCGTCCGGAATCCTTTGCAGAAAAGTCAAAATTTATTTCAAGCATCGCAACAGCTCCATTCCCAATAAATGCAACGATCTCAACATCTGTTGGAACATATAATGGAATGACAGACCCCAACGATCATTTGCTGAGATTTGTGGAAGTTGGAGGAGTTAGTGGTTAGACTCTTCCATACTGGTGCCACATTTTGCGTTAACATTCACGGGAGCTGCTCGAGAATGGTTTGAAAAGCTACCAGGCAGACAGATTAAAAGTTGGAACGACTTTGTAGCAAAATTTTCTCAGCATTTCAGTCAGCAAAAGAAGTATACCCGCGACCCCTCAGAAACATTGGATGTTACAAGGCGAAATAATGAGTCTATCGAAGACTTCATTACTCGTTTTAATAATGAGAGCCTTAACATCGGGGGGTTAGCGAGGATATGTTAAGAGGAGCATTCCGCAAGAACGTTCATAGTGACACTTTGATCCGCACTCTCACAGGGAGAGATGGAATGCCCGAGTTTTAGGACGAAATCATGAAGGCGTCAAAGCTGTTTGCAAGAACTGAAAAAACTTTGGGTTCCAGCAGTCAAAAGAAATTACCAAGGGTCGAGTTCCAAACTCCGAGACTAAATAGACAGGCCAAGGGAACAATCTGGTCAAGGCTACAGCCAACTTCGGAATCACCAAAACAATTCGATGCAAGGTCCCTGATTGGGAATAAGAACAAGAATCATTTTTCAGCCCGACCCTCCAGCAACTGGACCCCGTTATCAAAAACTCCCTCAGAAATTCTCACCACTGAGAATTTGACTTTCCAGAAACCTCAGCCAATACCGAGGAAGTCATTCCTCGATAACAAAAAACACTGCTCATATCATAATGATATTGGACACAACACGAACGAGTGTGTGGCCCTTAGAAATGAAATTGAAGCAGCTGTCAAAAATGGAAAACTTGAACATTTGGTCAAAGGCACACGATCAGGGACTGGCAAGCCTCCCGCAAGGGACAGCCAGGGCCCAGCTAAAAGGCAAGTTAAAGATTTGAATGTTCAAATGATTCAGGGTGGACATGGGGTCGGAGGAAAAAGAAAGGAATATTTAAATGAAGAATGGAAAAACGAGCCCGTGATTTTTCCTCGAATCAGAGGAGGACCATGTAATAATAATCCGTTGATAATCATTGCTCTTTTCGTACATTGCTGATCGCAATATGTGTTCTTCGACACTGGTAGTACGTCCGACATCATGTACGAACAATGCTTCGAACAACTTTATGAAGACGATAAAGAGTGACTGAAACCAATTCATGCACCTGTATCTGGCTTCGGGGGTGAAGTGATGCACCCAAGGGGTGTAATATCTTTTCTGGTAAAACTCTGCGACGGGGTTCATTCAAGAACGGAGGAAGTTGAATTCTTGGTCCTACCAGCAACTTCTAAACATGACATTATTCTTGGACGAGAAGCGATTGGTGACTTCAACGCCCACCCGTCCACAGCCCACGGTGCAGTAGGAGTCCCAACTCGCACCGGCGTGGCAATAATTCATGTCAACCGACACTGCTTTGCAACTGAGAGTTCAAGACCTAGCAAGGTCCCAAAACAAGCTCAGAGGACCGAACCGGAGAAATGGGTTTTGAACAAGAAATTCCCTGACCAAACAGTTACAATTGGACCTGCTATTTCAGAATTAGTGAGGACCTTTTTGAAGCAGCTATTAACTAAAAATATGGACATCTTCGCTTGGCAACCCGCGAATATGATCGGATTCCCGCGGAACATTGCGGAACACAAATTAAGGGTAAACCCGTTATTTACCCCGGTTGTGCAGAAAACGCGAAAGATGGGCCCAGAACAAACAAAAGCCATGAATGAACAAGTACAAGATCTACTTCACGCCGGGATCATCCGGGAAATCAAATACCAAACATGGGTGGCGAATCCGGTTATTGTTCCAAAGAGCAATGGAACATGGCGGATGTGCATTGATTTTAAAGACCTAAACAAAGCTTGCCCGAAAGATTGTTACCCACTGCCTGAGATTGACCTCAAGGTAGACGCCGTAGCTCCGTTCAAATTCAAATGTTTCCTCGACGCCTAGAAGGGCTATCACCAAATTCGCATGGCGGCCGGTGATGATGACAAGACAGCGTCCGCACGGACCAGGGGACATTTTGTTATAAAATGATGCCCTTCGGATTAAAAAACGCGGGTGCCACATATCAGCGGTTAATGTATCAGGCTTTCAAAGGTCAGATAAATCGAAACCTGGAGGTTTATATGGATGATTTAGTGATCAAAAGCATCGAAGAAGATCAAATGTTAAGAGATATTGAAGAGACCTTCTACACATTGAGAAGCATTAACATGAAATTGAATCCGGCCAAATGATCCTTTGGGATGGAGGAAGGAAAGTTCCTCGGAGTAATAGTTACAGGTACAGGCTTTAAGGCTAACCCGGACAAGATCCAAGCGGTGGCCCGAATGCCTTCCCCTTCGTCCCTCAACGAAGTCCAGAAACTTAATGGAAGACTCGTGGCACTAAATCGTTTTTTAGCAAATCACGCGGCCAAGTCTTACCCATTCGTGTCAACACTTAGAAATTGTCTCAAAAATGCACATTTCAAGTGGACCGCGGAGGCTGAACAAGCATTCTTAGAGGTTAAGAAGTGCTTAATGGAGTTACCTACCCTAACAGCACCATATGCGGGTGAACCTTGGACACTGTATTTATCTTTTTCTGATATCACTGTCGGGGCTGTACTACTGACAGATAGGAAAAGTGTCGAAACCCTAATTTACTATGTCAGCAGGACGTTGTCAGACCAGGAGACCAGATATTCGATGTTAGAAAAACTTGTCTTAGCACTGGTCTATGCAGACCGACGGCTCCGCAGATGTTTTCAGGGACATCCCATAAACGTTCTGACCGGGTACAAACTCAAGAATGTGTTGAGTAAACCGGAATTATCCGGGCGATTGGCAAAGTGGGCCATCGAGTTGGGCGAACATGCGATCGAATATAAACCCATACCAACAATCAAGTGACAAGTGCGTTTGATCGAACAACAACCCCAAGCACCTCCGGAACAAGGACAAGTTTGGTCATTGTTCACGAACGGAGCTTCAAGCAGCGAAGGATCTGGTGCAGGCCTCAGGCTAGTTAATCCCGAGGGACATGAATTCACATACGCCATAAAATTGGATTTTAAAAGCACCAACAATGAGGCGGAATATGAAGCCTTTCTGTCAGTCCTGCGAATAGCTAAAAAGCTTGGGGTGAAACATTTGGAGGCACGGGTGGATTCCATGCTGATTGCGGGACAGATTAATGGAACATATGAAGCAAAAAATGATGTTATGGCTTCTTATCTCACGCAAGAAAAGGACTTAATCCGCCAGTTCTCTTCCTTCAATATTATTCATATCAAGAGGAGCGAGAACAAGTCTGCGAATGCTCTTAGCAATCTGGCTTCGACAACCTTCAAGCACTTTGCTAAAGATATTCGTGTTGAAGTTCTAGACCACCCGTCCGTTCCACAAAGTCAAGTTCTGGTAATTCAAACAGGCGTCGAATCATGGATGACACCGATCAAGGCTTTCTTATCATCCGGTGCCCTTCCGGCAGAGAAAGCTGAGGCCCGGAATATTAAGCACAAAGCTTTGAATTACCAATTGAATGATGGAGTGTTGTACCGGAGATCGTTTCTAGGACCACTGCTGCGTTGTGTAGATGCCGAAGATGCGAATTACTTAATACGAGAAATTTATGAGGGCATTTGTGGCTTACACACGGTACCTAGAATGACTGTTGCAAAGATCATGAATGCAGGGTATTACTGGCCCGACATGCATTTGAACGCTGTGCAAGAAATCAGAAAGTGTGATTCTTGCCAACGACATGCTCCCAATACCCTGCGTCCAAAAAACGAATTGATCCCGGTAACATCCGCCTGGCCGTTCCAGAAGTGGGCTATTGACATTATGGGACCATTCCCAGAAGCCCCCGGTGAGTCAAATTCTTGATAGTGGCCATTGATTACTTCACCAAATGGGTGGAAGCCAAACCGGTTGCATCGATAACAACATCAAGCGTTAAGAAGTTCCTTTGGGAATTCATCATTTGCCGGTTTGGTCTTCCGCAGGAACTGGTAAGTGACAATGGGACCCAATTTGCTCATAGCAGATTACAGGACTGGTTGAAAGAACTTCAAGTCATTCAAAATTTTACTTATGTAGCTCATCCGCAAACCAAACGGTCAGGTCGAAAGAACCAACCGAACTATCAAAGAAGGGATTAAGGCAAGGTTAGGAACTAAGCGGACGGGCTGGGTGGACGAATTGCCTCATGTACTTTGGGCCTTTCGCACCCAAAGGAATTCTAGCAATTCCGAGACGCCGTTTAGTTTAACCTACGGCACTGAGGCCATGATCCCGGCTGAAATCGGGATTCCATCCGCAAGAGTTCTGTTGATTGATGATACTAATCACGAACTCCGGATGAATCTTGACCTACTTGTGGAAAGAAGAGAGCTAGCATCGATCCGCAAGCACAATTATAAGTGACAGCTTCAGAAGTATTACAACTCGCGGGTCCAGAAATGTGACTTCGATGCGGGAGACTTTGTCTTCCGCAATAACGAGGCTTCCGGCCAGGAGCCCCCGGGCAAGCTGGCCCCAACTTGGGAAGGCCCTTATAAGATAAAACAAGTTTTATCTAAGGGTGCTTATAAGTTAGATAAGTTAGATGGGACTGAGGTCCCTCGAACTTGGAATGTGGCACGGTTAAAAAAATGCTACATATAATAGTTTCATTTGTTATTTACTTTGGCCTGCGCGCCCAAATAGACTAGATGAAAGTCATGTAGTTTCAATTTTTGTATTATGGCTTATGCCCGATCTATGAAAACTTTATGATAGTCTCATGTTATGTTGTTAATCTTTTATTGACAAAAACGAAGGTCCAGCAAAACACTTATATTATAATAACTTATATTATAATACATAAGACAAAGTGTACTGGAGGAAACAAACTTCTTATTTATTGGTCAAAAGAGAGTACAAAAAATAGAAGAATACAAAATCATCTACATTTATGGGGAAACATCTTCGCCTTCGGCATTATTATTATCCGCCTTATCTTGATCTTCTTCATCTTCCTCAGCAAGTTCAAGGAGGTCCTTCAACCTGTCTATGCTGTCCTCCTCGTCCACAAGCTCTGATATCTGCTCCGCAAGAGAAAACTTTAAAGAATCAAAAGTTTTTGTCTTCTGGATAAGTACGGCAGCAGTATCTTGGTCGTGCAAGATGTATTTTTCCGGAATTCGGCCCTCTGAAGAAAATTTATATCCTTCCTCGAAACCCATCTGACGGCCAGCTTGCTTGGACGCTTTCAATAGACTGGCAACATAGTTTCCAAGCTCGTCACTATCCCGGACGTCGGCGATAGCCTGTTGAAATTAATAAATATAAGTAATTATGAGTAATTTAATTACTTATAAAAAATAAGACAAAGTACCTTGGGAACTGCTTCCGCCAAAAGCCACTTCTTGTCCACCTTGGCTCGGACGAGTTCCATCTTATGACCAGCACATTCCAAGGCCTGGTCTCGACTTTTAGAAGAAAGCTCAGTTAAACGCTTGTCCTTGGCTGCTGACTCAGCTTGAAAAGTTTTTATCAACTCTGCTTGATCGTCCAGTTGCTTCTAAAGAACAGTCTTGGCCTCCTCAGCAGCAAGGCGGTTGGCCTTTTCAGATTCCAAGGCTTGATAATTTTCTTTAGCCTCAGTTAGAGCTCCGAGAGCTTCTTTATTGGCTTCAAGCAATTTAAGCTCCAGGTCATCACACTCTTCGTTCATCGCCAGCCAGTCTCAGCTTATCTCCTGACTGGTAAAGATACTATCCGCCAGATGATAAGAGTTTGAGTTCAGCAACTCCTGGCGAATACGGCGACGTTGTCTCTCCCTTTCTGCGGAAGGAAGACTTTCCCGCATGTACTCAAAACACACATCCACATCATTTAGCATAGAGTTCCGGCGTAAAGACCAGTGCGGATTGTGTGAGGCGGTGTTTTCCTCCACAGGAGGTGGAGAAGTCTGGCCCCCATAGTAAAAAGCACTGACGCCGCCTTGATCACCATCAATGTGATCGTCAGGCCCATCAATTTCCTGCTCCTTATGAAGAGAAACAACCATCAATGTGAGCGGATCTTGAGCAGTATTGGGTGGTGGAGACGGCGGAGGAGGCGGAGCGGTTGAATCCTTTAAACCTGAAATATCTTCATAAATGCCTTTCAAGCCCACTGATAAATAATAACCATACGTCAGACATGTGATTGATTAATATTAACTGACGAATCTAAAAAATGTTAAACTCACCCAAGGAAACATCTTCAGCATCAAGTTGGTGGAGGCGTGACTCTAAATTACCAAGTTTCGCCTTCTTCGATTTCTTGGATGGGCTAGCCTTGATGGATTGAACTTTACATTTTCCTGCTGCCTTAGAAACGCCTACACCAGTAACCTGAGGTTCACCCTCAGTTGTTTAGCGGTCACCCTCATCACCCGCTGCCGAGTCTGCGGTTGCCTTTGAATCCAGCTTGCGGGTTAAACCTATAGATGAGGAAAGAACGTTTGGAGATTTAGTAGTACCAATAAGTACTCCTTCATCACGGGATGATGACTCTTCACTAGAGGATAGAAGTACTATCACGAGGCTAGAAGTCATAGCGGTAAGAGGTCGAGGTTTTAGAATTCCCTCACCTTCGGCGATGATCTTCTCACCTTTCGCAAACATAGCCTCGGAAACAACAGGCTCTGCGCGGAGGGTGGAGAACAAAAAGTTGTGCCGAGTGCGTTCAAGGAAAGGTAATTCATGCACAGTAATGGGACGACGCACCATCATACCTCCTGCCTTGTCTAAAAGAGTGGAAAGGATAGAGCCTTCATCTGCAATTGAAAAATGTCAGGAGAACGAAATAAGAATCCGGAAAGGTACAGTAAAACTTACTCTTGTCAGTATTTTCAAAATATGGTTCCAAGGTAGGGAATGACCATAAGCGGCTCATCTTCGCGTGCACCAACGCCTCCTCATGAATCGCCCGTAGAGGCGTAGGCGTCTTAGTCAACGTAGTGTACCACGGAAGGTTAATCTCAGTGGTCGCAGTGACGGAAGGGGAGGAGTCATTAGCCATGCGGCGACTCATCGTGAACGGGATGACGTCCTCCCAAATCCAGAAAAAATTAGGTTTCCACTCATAAAGGCTCCTATACCACTCAGTACCAATAGGGCCCTTCTTGGTGGAAGACCAACCGAACCACCCATCACGGTGCGACAGTTTGTAAAACACGGCGAACCGAGCAACGGTAGGCTCGATAACGTGAGCCTGGAAACAGAACTCAAAATGCCGAACTCGAAGCATCCCCAAAGAATGAATCTGAGATAGATAAAGGCCATAGGAAACTAAGATGTCCCTCATAAACTTTGTTATGGGCAACCGAAAGTTACCCGTCGTGAAAAAATATGTATATACGGCCATCCTTCCCTCCGGAAAGTCAGTGGCAATGGAACCATCTACAGGATGTTTCGGATCCCATTCCGGAACCAAACCGTATACGTTAACGACGTCATCATAGTCCTTCTTCTTCAAATTTACGACGACCTCATGAATTGCCGGAGTATTCTTCTTTTCGCCTGCCATTTTAATGTAATATGAGTAATGAAACAGAAAGCAAAGTTATGAAGATCTCAGATCTGTTAGTTATTGAAAGAAATAGTTTGTAAGTGATAAGAATGAATGAAAGGCCTCATATGATTTATTTATACTCATCGCAATAAATGCGACTGATGGGTTGATAGAAGAAAGAGAGAACGCGGACCGTCGGATGATTGACACGTCAGGCGGGAGATTCGAAAAAGTTATATACAGGCTGTCAAAAGGCGTCATCCACGTCTTATCAGTCGCCACTTACAATTCCTCTCTCCTCCACGTCATCAGTATCATCCAACTTGTATAAATTCAAAATTCAAAAATATCTTGCAAAGATATTATTTCAAGAACAAGTGTAATGTTAACAAGGCAAAAAGTACTTTCCATTAATAAACAAAAGATGGTTACAAAATATGGAAAATATTTACAATCCCTATGATCTAAACCTATTCTATGGGTTAGGGGCTGGCATGTTTTCCGGAGCATTTGGAGAAGTGTCCTCAGATGAGGCGTCTTCAGACTCGTCGTCCAAATAGATCCGTAGCTGCTTCACGCCATCATCGGCGGATGAAAACTCCGGAAGCATATTTTGCAGCGGGAATATTAGACTATCATACTCCTTAACCCGCATGTCATATTCTTGTTTTGCATAAAGGCCATGAAGCGAGTGACTCTCAAGGATTGACCGGATTGAGAGTACGCCACCCCTTCATTAAAGCCTTTCAAGCGGCCAACTTCGGAGGAAGCAGTCATCAAGTTTACAAAGCAATCAGTGAGTTCCGTGCTTCCCTTGATATGCTGGATGACCTGACAAAGGGTAAAAGAAACGTGTTAGCATTATAAACATGAAGTATACAATAAGCAAAAAATGAAGGAAACTTACAGAGTCAAGTCCTCGGTTGAGGAACCACGTCCGGTCCCGCTCAGCATGATCCGCCCTGCTCCGAAGCTCTTGTAATTCGTTGGAGGCGCGAGTCTCTGCTTCTGAGCAAGATTGCAGCAAGGAGTCATAAGCAGACTGCATCTCAGCAGTAGTATTGTCTTTAAGCTCCGGTTGCTTCTTTTACAACTTCAGTTCAGCCTCGAGCTCCTGAACCCGGTTACCTTGGAGGGTCACTTGATTTTCCAAGGCCGAATTTGCTTCTTGGGCACGAACCAAGTCATCTTTTTTCTTTTGGGTCTCAGCCCAGGCAGCTTCGAGAACGGCGTTTTTCCGTTCACATGCTTCTTTCCATTTACGGGCAGCAGCAGCATTCCGATCTTGTTCACCCCTAAGGGCGATCTCCGCATCGGCTTGTTTCCACTTGGCGGTGCTGGCTGCCACGCGATGATCCTCAGCTTCTTTCTTCGCAGCCTCGACGGCTCGAGAAGCTTCACCTAGTTTCCCGCCCATGGTACGCCATTCACGTAAGATTTCATGGCTACAGGCCAAGCTGTTAGCCAAGGAAACAGATAAGTCGGTATGGAGGTCATGGCGGGAATGTTCTCGCTGGTGCACCATTTATGTAGGCGGCACACAATGCTTGAAAAAGCTCATACAAGTCCCAGAGTCATAAAACCGGGACTCATTGACAATATTCCAAGGAGGGACAAACAGGTCATAATCCCCTCCTAAAGTTGCATCCCCATAGTACTGTGAACCTGAAGTTTCAAGGCGGATGGGAATCGAAGAGGATTGTTGTGGGGCACCCTGCGTCGAATCTCCTCCAACTTCATGGACAGACGGTCCAAATTGGAAATTCCCCCCTGCACCCACGGTTAAGGGTGAGGAGGTGGAAAAGAATTGAGGAGGAGATCGAGAGGGAGATTCATGAATCCTGAAGCCCTCTACGGTGACTTCAGGATTATCACTCTGAAAACCAGTAATGTTTCCAGATTGAAATAAATAATCCAAGGAGTCATTAGCTCCGGATTGAAGATTCGACCCCTCCACATTCGTCTCAGTAGGAGGAGTAGGAGGCTTGTCTTCCGCCTCCTTCTCCGGAGGTGGAGATGGTTATTTCTCAATGATTGGGGTTGGTGTTGGCAATCTCGCAGAAACATCATCCCCAGCTATAGACGGATCTGCACAAGAGAATCGCATTCAAATCGTGTCTTAAAGCAATAAGAAATAGAAAATAAAACACGTACCAGTCACCGTCTAAATCGATCAGCAAGACTGAACTGAGGTTTCTTAGGATGACGGGTTCGTTGCTTCGTAGCCACTGGCTCATCTTTGGTATCTGCAGCACTCGCACTTGTGTCGCTAGCCTGAGAAGATCCAAAAGACCTCTTTTGTGCTAATTCTGCCAACAAGTGCGACACAGATGAAACCTCTGAAGCATTATCAGGGTTTTTCTCCTCTGAGGACGATGAATTGTCACTCGACGACAGAATGACGAATACCACCTCAGAGGTAAGCACATTAAGAGGAGGAGGATTTAGAATATACGCACTTGTTTGAAAGGTGGCGTCCGAAACAAGAGGCTCGGCGCGCACCTTGACCAGAAAAAGAAAGTATTGTTTGGTCTTCTCAAGGATAGGCGTATCCTTCGCATTACGGATACTCTTCATCACATGGCCTCTGTCATCAAACAGAGCATTCAACATAGGGCATGGACCTGGAAAGAGAAACACCAAACTTAGTCGTGTAATCCTCTTATAATAATAAAAGGAAGAACAACTTACGTTCATCCAAGCCAATAAACACGGGCTCCAAGTACGGAGATGGCCATAGGCAGCACATACCAGACCATACGAGGGCTTCCTCTGGTAATACCCGCATGGGAGTTGGATTAGAAACCAAAATGCGAAACCACTCTCGTCCCTCGTGAGCAGTCGGGACAATGTTGGGGAGTGCCTCATTAATCGGACGACGTACCATCGTATCCGGTACCACATTCTCATAAATCCTGAAGAACTTGTTCTTCCAATTTGTAGAACCTCCCTCAACCTCTTGACCAATCCTCCTATCAGTTATCCCTTGGCAAGTAAACCACCCGTTCCGGTTAACCATTCGATAAAAAACAACGAATTGGTCAAAACGGGGCACCATCTCATGATCCGTACACACGAATTCATAATGACGAATTCGCATGACGCTGCGAGGGTGCAACTGAAACAAATGTATCCTAAAAGCACCCAATATTCTCATAAAGAACTTTGTAACAGGAAAATAGAAGTTTCCGTAAACAAAGAAGTCATAATATACAGCCATTTTGCAAGGCGGTGGCAGACTGGCTATTGAACCTGGAGAGGGAAATTCTGGTTCCCACTCAGGTGGAATACCATACGTATCAACTAGCTTCTGATACTCAGACTGGTCCCATTGAACCTCTATTTCATCGATTTCAGACTGAAGACTCGTCATTACAATAAACTCTGATTATTTGAGCAGTTAAAAAGAGGTTCAAGAGAGAAAAAGGAGAAGATAATCAAGATTCAAAGGCAATAAAGATTCGATAAGAAGTTAAAATCCACTATTTATACCCATTGTAATTAATGCAATGGGATATAAACAGTGGAGAGAGAAAAGATCACCCAATAGACAGGCGCCACGTCACGCGGGAAATTCGAAAAAGAGAAAAAGGTGAAAAGTCGGGTACAGTGACAGCCGGCATAAACGTCACAACCTCTGACACACGCGCCTACGAGTGACCAACTTGTCCTTTTTCATGATTATCCACAGTAACAAAAGATATTTCTCAACAACTTGCATAATAAAAAATCCCCAAATACGCATTAAGTCCAAAATTTCACCCGCATAAAGTACTTCATGCAGAAGAAACACTGGACTGGGGGGACTTATAGAGGTAGGGTACTGAAAAGACCCAAATACCCTTAAGTATTACCCGCGGGTCAATCAGAGGTCCCTCATAAGACACCCGCGGGACATACGGAACACCCGCATAATTATTTGAGGAAGAAGCATCCTCACAAGACATGCGGAAGCATCCTGGTACCCTCAGAAGTCATCCGCAAGACGGAGTATCCGTCCGCGTAAATGACCATGAAGTAATGCCCCAGGACAGCTGTCATTAACCAATAACATTCTAGAAGATCTACCAAGATGCTTTCTTGAGCAATACGTGACCTCTCTGCCAATCAGTAAAGGACACTTGGCAAGGCCGTTATAACCGTGCACATGGCCAGGGTTGTCTATCATCCTATCTTATGAAGACACGTGTCCAGGTTGTTATACATGCACATGCAACGTAAAATTGGACCTATCGTATGAGGACACGTGTCCAGGTGGTTATGAGAGCATCTTCCAAAGGGACAGCTGGCCCGATCACCTTCCCACACCCTTCGGCTATAAATACCTTCTCAACCACCTGAGGTATTTATTCACTTCCATTGTACTCTCACTGCTTACTTAAGTGCATTATCTTCATCAGAACTGTACTTATTCTCACGCCGGAGGGTGATTACGAGAAGACCCCCCCCCCCCCTTGTCCTTCCCGTAGCGAGCTCACGGTGTATGTTTTGTAGGTTCACGTCACTAGACTTTGGGGAATTGAGTTCATATTGTATTGGCAGTTAACCGTATCCTACCATGTTGACTCATTGGATCTAAAACCCGTCAAGGGGAGTAGATCCATGTTTCTTCATATATATATATATATATATATATATATAGATATTGGATCATTTCAGAAGTTTTTTTACAGCGAGAAGTGAAGGTGTAACTCCATTAATCCCTAATTTCACTCTCTTTCTTATGTGTAGGTGCGTTGTGTAGGTACATATGTGTAACATCACGTAAAATTCGGGCCAAAAATGTCAAGTTTCCAAAGTCTAGGGACCAAAACTATCAAATTCCAAACACAAAGGGGCAAAAGTACAAATTCTGATTTCTTGTCCTATCGCGGTACATGACAGGAAAAAAGACAAGCCCATCGCGTAGCGCGATGGGGCTTAGTCAAACCTTCCAGAAGAGTCAACGGCGGTATGCGACCGCCGTTGAGCCAACGTCATCGCGGTACGCGATGACGTGGCCTGACACATTGTGACACGTGTGCCACGTGTCAAGTGATGCCAAGACGTGTGCCACGTGCTGCCACGTGGCGCCACGCGTCACAACGCCTGCCACCTGTCAACACGTGGCAGGTCTATACACTGACTCATCAAGCCTACGTCGCGGTACGCGACGGGCTTGAGAGGTGACCCATCGCGTACCGCGATGGGGTCCGAAGTTGGCTATAAATAGGGCAGCCACGACCTCAGCCCTCTCACACCTCAAAACACACATTTACTCTCTCTCTAGCTTTCTCTCACTACCTCAAGTGCGTGCCGTCGACCCGCCTCGATAAACGTGCCCCGAAACCTCGTTTTCCGTACCCGTTACCTCGATTTCCGTGCCATCCCGAAGTGCTGCCCGACGACCCGGAGATTTCCTCGAAGTGCGTGCCAAGTGTCGGTGTCTTGAAAAGCGTGCCGAAGCGAAGGTGTTGATTTAAGTGAGCGTTGAAAAGCAAACGGCGTCGAAGTGCTGCCCGAGTGTTGAGGCATAATGCCGACCAAAATATTAATAAAATATTATAACGGCTTAATACCCAAGTCGAAGTTATGCTCGATGATAAACAAAGAAAGATATAACAAAGAAAATAAAGAAAAGAATGATAATATATATATATATATATATATATATATATATATATAAATATGTTTTGTTATGAAATATATTATTTAAGTATAATAAGTATACTTAAATAATAATAAAGAAAGAATACGTTTCTTAATGAAGAAGAAACGTCGGGTTTTATAAACTAAAGGTTTATCAAATATTACTTTTCAACTAAAGGTTTTAAAATTTAATAATGAACTAAAGGTTCATCGAGATGAATAAGACTAAAGGTCTTAAGCCGGATCGTGTATCCGACTAATAAATGTTATACTCGTACTATAGGTGCGAGATAGCGAAGCAAAGACTAACGGACGGTGTTGGAAGCCGATCCCAATGAAAGGTGAATACGCCCCATTTTACAAACTTGTTTTCAAACAAACAAACGTGTTGTGTGTAAAAACTTTACATGAGGCTACGTGTCTCTAAAAACATTATAAATAAGAGTTTAAGCCAGCCCTCAGGCTATGGTATACGTTTGTTTGGATCCTTACATATGTGGAACGCGGTGGGCACATCGCACCACGCCTGGCCACGACCTCCAGCCACGATGGGCCGGACCCAAGTATGTCCGAGTGGGGAATGGCCTTGTGTATATTTGTAGTACCCAAGTTATGTCATAAACGCTGCGGTGTTTCGCTGAGGTGACCTAGTGCAGAGACTCGAATTTATGATGATTGTTTATAACTTGATTATTCCTAAGCCAAGATGGGCCGAGGCTTACGTGGTCTCGAGGGGTAATTAAGTAAAGAAATTATTTTTAGCGTCAGCATATTCACCAGTATTCGTTGCTGACGTATTTTATTAACATGTTGCAGGTAACCAGGAATAGAGCTTGCAAGACGAAGAAGCTCAAGTATCCGATGGCTCGGATAACTTTTATGTAAATATTAAAACGTGGTGGTTTTGTAAACTTATAAACAAGTAAACTAAAAGAGACTTTCGTCTCGTCTTTTGTATCGTAAATATTTTATAAATATCGATCCTTTGTTTTTATAAAGACTTCCGCTATAACCCGCTACTCTGATTTATTTACAAATACAGTACCAACCGTGGATCACACTCCTAGGCCCGAAATGGGGGTGTGACAGGTTGGTATCAGAGCCATCGATCTTAGCAAATTGGGTATCATAAAACAATACCCAAGCTTCGATTCAAGCATAGGAAATAATTACTTGTTTATTTGAAATAGGGATAAGATTGGTTGGTAACCCTTTCTTTTCCCTCTCTACAATCTATACTACCCAAAAGATGTCTTATGAAGAACTAATTAAATATTATGACAAGGAAGCAAGAAGAGCGAAGAAATACTACAAATTTCCACAAGGCATCATGAGCAAAGACTACTTCGAATCATTTTTCAACAAAGAACACCAACAACACCCCAACCCAAGTCCGATCTACCATCTAAATAACACACCACATGGAGAATACCAACCCCCAAAGCACTATTCGATTAACGTCCCCTATAACCCACCGAAGTCAAGTGTTGTGGCACCAAGGCACTCGAGCTATCATCCACCGACTATGCCAATGTATCAACCGTCAGAAATACCAACATATCACCCATCTGAGATCCCTACCTATCAACCCACGGAAGTACCACAATATTTCCCAACTGGTTATGTACCGCCAAATCCACACCCGTCATATGCATTCCTCTCCAATATACCAATCAAGGAGGAACCCAGATCCTCTTCATCCGACTGGATGCAATGCCATTCCGACCAACGAATATGGCATACCGGCACATCAACCATGGATTCTACCAGCTCACAACACAACAATAAAGGACCCTCTCGAAAGCCTAAGATGAGGGTAATGATGCCATATGAAAAGATCCACATGACTGCAATGACCGAAGAGGAATTAGAAGAGAATCAAGAAGAGGAACCAGAGGAAGAAACCGACCCCGAGGAGGAATCAGAAGAAGAACCAGAGGAAAGGACTGATTCTGAGGAGGAACATCCGGACAACCTGAATGAGGTAACCACATCAATGGAGGAGCAACACTCAACCCCAAGCTACGGATCTGTCGACCCGTATATACAATTCCTCCATGAACTCAAAAGTAAGGCGACAACAAGTTTCCCACCTTACCAAGGCGAGATTTCATCCATTGAAGAACAAGCGAATGAAATACGGGAACAAAACAAAGCAGCCGACGCATTCTTCAATTATCCCTCCGAGGTGACATGTGACATTCGTCAAATTTGAGCCTCGTTCTATATTCATTTTTTTTTTGTAATCATTTTGTAACATGCCGATTTCTTTCGCGTTAATTTTAAATAAGTTATACTTCGTAATTGTGGTTAAACTTGTAAATTCGAATCGGAATTCATCAACTCATTGATAATATAACTCTAGCGTGTGCGAGGTTTGTCAAAATAAAGTTATTTATAGTTTATAAGCTCGGTTAAATAAACTCTAGGGGCTAAAGCGGATTTCCTTAAACCTATTCAAGATTTAAACCATTTATAACTAAATACCAAACTTGAGGGGCCAAAAGCGTAACATTTATACCCACCTATAAAAAGAACAAACCCTAACCCTATTTCTTAATCATCCCAGCCGCCACCCTTAACCTCCAGCCGATTTCCGGCCGCCGCAGCGATTCCGGCCAACCCCACCTGCCGGACACCACCTCCAAAACCACCACTCGCCACCTCTGGCAACGCCATCTCCGGCCACCGCATACCTCTCCCCGTTTCCGATACACCACCACCGAGCACCACCCACCTCCGACTCCGACACCACCACACACTTGCCCTCTCTTGGTTCCCCGGAAAACCCCGCACCCAAACCCCCTTCCTTTCCCTTCGGTTTCGTTTTTCCGGCGTCCGGAAATCCGGCCGCCGGCACCGCAACTCTCCCTTTCTCTTTCTCTTCGTTCTCTCTCCCTCTCTATCTCTAACTCTCAGTCGCTCTCTCTCTCTCTCACTCTCTCTCTGGTTCGTTTTTTTTTTTCGAAATCAACTCCGGCGACCTCGTGCTCATATAATAGGTAAATATGATTTGGGTTTTGATATTGTTAGTTTTTATTTTTCATATATATTTGTTTAGATTTGGGAAAAGATAAACGATCGGTAATGGATATAATAAGTTCTTGGGTTTAATTATTTTGGTTCGGTTTGGTTGGTGCGTTTATTAAATTAGAGGTCTCGGATTCGGGTCATCCTAGATCGGTTTTTGGTATTGTTTATTGTTGTACTTATTAAATTTATTATTACTATTAGTATTAACATAAATACGTAAAGATTATTATTATTATTATTATTAACTAGATTATTATTATTATTATCATTATTATTATTCTTTAACTATTATTATTATCATTATTATTATAAATATTAAAGTTGTTATTAATATTATTAAATATCTTATTATTATTATCTTCATATTATTACCATTTATTATTAGCAATAATATTATTATATTTATTTAGTGAACTCATTTAAAAATCAAACCCACATCGAGTATAATATCATTATTTACTATCAATATTATTTATTATTATTATTATTTTTATCAACAACATTTTAATTAATATTAAGATCGTTATTCTTAAACTAATATTGTTAGTATTATACTAAATTAGTATTATTAATAATAATTATTGTTATTATTATTATTATCATTATTATCTTATATATCTATATATATATATATATATATATATATATATATATATATATATATTCATAACATGTTCTAAAACTATTATTATCATTACTATCATTATCATTAATAATATTATTATAAACTTGATTATCAATTCATTTTTTTATAAAACTGAACCATTGATTAAAAACCCGTCTTGTTTTTTTTTAATATTAGTTTAGCTAATTAAAAGCCTCAATAAAATAAGATTATTTTTTATTTTAATTATCAATTAAGTGTGAGTCCTTAATCCTTAACAAATTAACCGGTAATCCGATTTATAACCAAACCTCATCGGTCATTGTTTCCAATATAGTTTCATTATGGTTTCAATTTCATTAATATATATTACATTATTTATTTTAGCTAAGGTCTTTATCGTTTCAAGTCGGATCTGTTTCGTTTACCGTTCGAGCTTCATTTATTTATCTATTTATTTATCGGTTCATCAATCGAGGTGAGTACTTTCATACCCCTTTTTCCATCTTTCGTTTTGGGGTGACATTTTATACTTATCAAACTAAATGCTTTAATTACTTGCATCTTAAACCTACAAAAGTGATTGTATACCTTACTTGAATAATTGCTCGATTTGGTGTTGTATGCTTATTTGACTATGTGTTTACAGCTTTTGGATGGTGAAACTATAAATCCTATACCATTTGGCAATGGAAAGGTGTCGTTAACGTATGCTATTGACGATAACTATAAATCCTAGACTACTCGGCATCCCCTTGTAGCTAGGTGGTGCTAATGTAAGCTTATTAGCAACTGTCATAAAATCCTAGACTAATTGCCAATAGCTATGTGTCGCTAACTTGTTTAGCGATAACTATTTATTCTAGTTTATAGCTCTTATTTATTGTTTTGTATACAAGTTTTTTGTGGATTTTCATACTATACACTTATATGCACAAACTTATGAATTGCTCATCAACCTTTGTGTTGATAAACTTTATTTTATGAAATGTTACAGGTTTGACTTTTTTTTACTCGAGTGCTTGACGGAAAACGTTACCAAGACCTTTAGGATATTAGCAAAACGAAAAATATAGTTATTAGTTGTATTCAGTTTGTTTGTGTAGACGAGAAGTGTTGTTTATTGATTTGTTGAAATAAAATGAGTTAAATGAATATTGTCACTTTAAATAGTGTCTTGTGTATTTGTCCAATCACGTTGCACCCCGGCATGTTCCGCCTTTGGTCGGGGTGTGACAGATTGGTATCAGAGCCACAAGACTATAGGATAGGTGGTTAGACGTAACGACCTAGTATAGTTTTTACTTTAGGGTCCTTATACGTGTTGCCTATACGTGTTTAACCTATTTGATTGTTCAATACACTTGTTTATTTATATACTTATTTATTTTATCAAATCATAAATATACACACACACAACATTCATAGTAATCCAAGGTATCCTTACCTTAAAATGCAAAAACATTAGTTTTTATTGTGTTTTATGGATCACGAGCTTAACTTGGATCCCGTTGTTTCAAATCTCCTTAAAGATTGTCTCATATGAGATGACCACTTTAAGTAGTCGAATGCGAGCGTTCCGTTCGCCATCCTAATTTTCGGTGTTGAAACAATAGAACCGCGGTGGTTCGTGGACTAGTGTTTTGACATGACGTTGTATCTCGATTTATTGTGTTATCATTGTTATTTGAGTCTAAAACATGAAAAAGTCGCGGTGATTATGTGCACATATTTAGACTCCAACATAATAGTTTTGTAAAAAGGTTTTCAGTGTCGAAATATCAAGTCATGGTGGTTCATGCGCGATTTTTCCCACCTTTAAATCTTAAAACATTATTATTATGTTTCAAAATTTAAACCATTTTTCCTTTATTTATTATAAATCCTTATCACAAGTCTTCATTCATGAATATTATATTTTTTTTATTGTTAAAAATTCTTTTATATCTCGATTTTATATGGTAAAAATTTTACACCAATTTTCTCGTTTTGATTTCACAAGGATTTTTTATTGCAATTTCGTTCATTAAAAAAACACTTCGTTATAAAAAGGAAAATAAATATATGTATATATAGAGTTTGATCTATTCATAATAATTTTTAATATGTCATTTGTTTTCATTAAGACGATTTACAAACGAAAATCTTAATATATAAATTTCATCATATTTAGAAGGTTTTATGATAAATTCACCTCAACTTTTCAAGTAAATCTTCTATTATATAAAATTTAAATTTCTTTAAAGTCCTTGTACAAAAAAAAAACAAAAAAAAACAAAAGGATTTCATTTCGCAACTTTATTTTTCCAATACGACATTCATCATCTAATATTGAAACCTCATAACAAATTTTAACATTCAATTTACGTATTTTAAATTTTCTCATAAAGAATAAATAAATAAATATATTTTAACCTTTATAAAAATTTGTGTGATTCACACGCTCGGATCTCAAAAAATTCTATTTATATAATATATATATTTATACATATATTAACTCGTAACTTTAATTATTAAAAATTCTCATGGATTCTACAAACATTAGTTATAAATTATGATATTTTCAAATTGATATTTATTACTAGTAAAAAAAAAAAAAAAAAACCTTCCTATACACAACCACAAGTTCCCAAACACCCGTATCCCATCTCAAACTACCGCCTTAAAATCAAACCACCCTTACACTTCAAAAGTTTTCCCGCACACTCAAATCTTTCCTCAATATGAACGAAAACCTATCAAACTCACCATCCTAATGCTTCAAAGACTCCGACAAACCCACTCACGAATGCCTTGGACATAAACAAACCAAAGTTTACCCAACTAAGACTCAAAACCCTTCGATCCATACTATGTCGAGTCACAAACCATATCGCCGCACCGTTCCCATCCAACCATAGAGTTTGATATCAAAAGTAACAACCCCAAACACTCCTTACAAAATACATGAATAAACCAAATCTCAACCCCAAACTAGCCAAGATCAAAAAAAAAAAATTATCCAACCCATCGACTTAACCCGAGCTCAAATAAGCCAAACCTCACCTATTAGCCCAACCACTACTCACTCAAGCATCCAAGCCTAAACCACTCAAATGACCTAAACTCCACAAACCTCATAAATACAACTCAAGAAAACCCAACTACGCAAGCCAACCGAAACATACTCACACATTACCAAATTTTCAACCCATTCACCGTACGAAGCCTAAGACCCCTCCCTACGCATGCAAGCTTCGTTTTTCCCTAATTTTTTTATTTATTTATTTATATATATACAACTAGCGTATTTACAACGACCTCATGTGTTCAAATAATCACTTTAAAATTATACACTCTAAAAATATGTATATATATATGTATATATTGTACTGCCATGACAAAAAAAAAATTATTATGAGGATTTGTATTAAAAGATTATAAACGATTATATGTATGATTTCAAGATTTTAAATGTTGTCACCTAAGGTGATAAATCCCTTAATAACTTTATAAATACGAGGTTTCATTTTGAATGTTAAATGTGGGATTTATTCAATAACAAATTACAACTTATCACCATCTTGCATAAACTAAATGACCATGGCTTTGTAAATCTTTTTGGGACACAATTACAAATACTGTATATACTTCATATTGTTACACAAAAATTTTGTTCAACAACGATTTAAGCAAACTATTTCTTCTTACTATCGCAATCATCAGTTTATAAATATTTTTCATCACAACCGCTTTATGTATACCAAATTTCCTCAAACAAATTGAACTTACAAGATTTACACATGATAATGACCAAAACGTTTCTCTAGCTACGCGATACCGCGATATATTGATTTTATTATATTCATTTTCTTGGAAACAATAAAACGACTTTACTTGAGATTTCATTTTCAATGATTTTTCTTATATTTTGAATGAGCATATAAAACACAATTTACATATTTCGACATTAATTCGAGTCTCACGATTATTGCGATTTTCTTTTCATTTGATGAGATGTTTCGATGACAATATTATGCACATGAGATTTTATTTTTGTGTTTTGAATTTCACGACCGAATGCAAACCAATCAATAACAATTTGTGCAATACTTTCAAAAACCTCAGATTTCGCTAAAAATCTCGTTTATCTTTTGAACGATATTTTCATGACTATGTTATTTACATTTGAGCATTTATGTAAACATGATTCTATACATTTTTCTATATCATTTCATCTAATCTATTATCGGCTCAGGTGTGGCTGTTTACAAGTTTTGGCGCTATTAGAAACCGTTATTATAATGACGATTATATAAATAGTTTCACAATGGTGGCCATATTCACGTTTTATTACATTTCATCGATGGTTTTGATTGTTAACTAGATGCTATTTAATTTATATTGATACATGTATGCGTCATCCCAAAGAAACTCACCTCATTCTCGTGATTTCACGCAATCAAATTCTCAATTTCTTCTAACCTCAAGTTTGTTCACGTGTGAAACACATCGTACGATATTATTAATTGTATCGTCGTTTACCTCAACTTTATGGGTTCATTTATTGGACTTCTCATTCTTCACTTATCGAAATTCATCTATCGGCATTATTTAGTACCTCAATTTATAGACCTTGGTAACTATCTTGATGACTTTTGACTTTGAATCTTATTTCATATTGTTTACCCTAATTTTTTTTATTTGATCGCCTTTACTTAATTTAAGTCGAATTGTTATTTTCGCATTGGTTTATATTCTAAGACTTTAAACTGTTTCATTTATGTATCCCATTTTCCTTCTTGCTAAAAAGTCAATCCCAAATTTTTTATTTTTTTTAACCACCGGTACTGTTTTGTCAATATTGGTAAAATTCAACAAATTTATTTACACATCTATTATTTAAAGATTACAAAATAAATATGTCTCTTAAACCACGCAATGGAACGAACCATGTGGATCATACGACGAGCTAAATAATTATGGGTGCACACTTAATTATCGAAATCTCCGTATGGAAGCCATAGTAAGTACACTTGTGTGCGATAACTCAGACCCGAGGATGATGGCAAAAAAACGATGGAAATGCGAATTGTGATAAAGGCATGGTGGATACGCCGCGGGTACATCCTATATATAAGTGCTTTTATCATGTTTCTCATTAATGACGTTTTTCGAGTCATGCTAGGATTTTACGTTATTCTTTTGCTTAAAATTTGTTCATGCAACTATCTTACAAAGGATAATATTCGTTAATAATTACTTTTTCTTTAAGTTTAATTTAATTTCGGGGACGAAATTTTCAAAAAGTTGGGGATACTGTGACATTCGTCAAATTTGAGCCTCGTTCTATATTCATTTTTTTTTTGTAATCATTTTGTAACATGCCGATTTCTTTCGCGTTAATTTTAAATAAGTTATACTTCGTAATTGTGGTTAAACTTGTAAATTCGAATCGGAATTCATCAACTCATTGATAATATAACTCTAGCGTGTGCGAGGTTTGTCAAAATAAAGTTATTTATAATTTATAAGCTCGGTTAAATAAACTCTAAGGCTAAAGCGGATTTCGTTAAACCTATTCAAGATTTAAACCATTTATAACTAAATACCAAACTTGAGGGGCCAAAAGCGTAACATTTATACCCACCTATAAAAAGAACAAACCCTAACCCTATTTCTTAATCATCCCAGCCGCCACCCTTAACCTCCAGCCGATTTCCGGCCGCCGTAGCGATTCCGGCCAACCCCACCTGCCGGACACCACCTCCAAAACCACCACTCGCCACCTCCGGCAACGCCATCTCCGGCCACCGCATACCTCTCCCCGTTTCCGATACACCACCACCGAGCACCACCCACCTCCGACTCCGACACCACCACACACTTGCCCTCTCTTGGTTCCCCGGAAAACCCCGCACCCAAACCCCCTTCCTTTCCTTTCGGTTTCGTTTTTCCGGCGACCGGAAATCCAGCCGCCGGCACCGCAACTCTCCCTCTCTCTTTCTCTTCGTTCTCTCTCCCTCTCTATCTCTAACTCTCAGTCGCTCTCTCTCTCTCTCACTCTCTCTCCGGTTCGTTTTTTTTTTCGAAATCAACTCCGGCGACCTAGTGCTCATATAATAGGTAAATATGATTTGGGTTTTGATATTGTTAGTTTTTATTTTTCATATATATTTGTTTAGATTTGGGAAAAGATAAACGATCGGTAATGGATATAATAAGTTCTTGGGTTTAATTATTTTGGTTCGGTTTGGTTGGTGCGTTTATTAAATTAGAGGTCTCGGATTCGGGTCATCCTAGATTGATTTTTGGTATTGTTTATTGTTATACTTATTAAATTTATTATTACTATTAGTATTAACATAAATACGTAAAGATTATTATTATTATTAACTAGATTATTATTATTATTATCATTATTCTTTAACTATTATTATTATCATTATTATTATAAATATTAAAGTTGTTATTAATATTATTAAATATCTTATTATTATTATCTTCATATTATTACCATTTATTATTAGCAATAATATTATTATATTTATTTAGTGAACTCATTTAAAAATCGAACCCACATCGAGTATAATATCATTATTTACTATCAATATTATTTATTACTATTATTATTTTTATCAACAACATTTTAATTAATATTAAGATCGTTATTCTTAAACTAATATTATTAGTATTATACTAAATTAGTATTATTAATAATAATAATTATTATTATTATTATCATTATTATCTTATATATCTATATATATATATTCATAACATGTTCTAAAACTATTATTATCATTACTATCATTATCATTAATAATATTATTATAAACTTGATTATCAATTCATTTTTTTATAAAACCAAACCATTGATTAAAAACCCGTCTTGTTTTTTTTTTAATATTAGTTTAGCTAATTAAAAGCCTCAATAAAATAATATTATTTTTTATTTTATTTATCAATTAAGTGTGAGTCCTTAATCATTAACAAATTAACCGGTAATCCGATTTATAACCAAACCTCATCGGTCATTGTTTCCAATATAGTTTCATTATGGTTTCAAGTTCATTAATATATATTACATTATTTATTTTAGCTAAGGTCTTTATCGTTTCAAGTCGGATCTGTTTCGTTTACCGTTCGAGCTTCATTTATTTATCTATTTATTTATCGGTTCATCAATCGAGGTGAGTACTTTCATACCCCTTTTTCCATCTTTCGTTTTGGGGTGACATTTTATACTTATCAAACTAAATGCTTTAATTATTCGCATCTTAAACCCACAAACGTGATTGTATACCTTACTTGAATAATTGCTCGATTTGGTGTTGTATGCTTATTTGACTATGTGTTTACAGCTTTTGGATGGTGAAACTATAAATCCTATACCATTTGGCAATGGCAAGGTGTCGTTAACGTATGCTATTAACGATAACTATAAATCCTAGACTACTCGGCATCCCCTTGTAGCTAGGTGGTGCTAATGTAAGCTTATTAGCAACTGTCATAAAATCCTAGATTAATTGCCAATAGCTAGGTGTCGCTAACTTGTTTAGCGATAACTATTTATTCTAGTTTATAGCTCTTATTTATTGTTTTGTATACAAGTTTTTTGTGGATTTTCATACTATACACTTATATGCTCAAACTTATGAATTGCTCATCAACCTTTGTGTTGAAAAACTTTATTTTATGAAATGTTACAGGTTTGACTTTTGTTGACTCGAGTGCTTGACGGAAAACGTTACCAAGACCCTTAGGATATTAGCAAAACGAACAATATAGTTATTACTTGTATTCGGTTTGTTTGTGTAGACGAGAAGTGTTGTTTATTGATTTGTTGAAATAAAATGAGTTAAATGAATATTGTCACATTAAATAGTGTCTTGTGTATTTGTCCAATCACGTTGCACCCCGGCATGTTCCGCCTTTGGTCGGGGTGCAACGATTCAAACGGCGATAAGGGTGTTAGAAAGGAATTTAAGAAACTCGGGATAGGAGGATGCTTGTTCAAAGATTTTAAGTACTACGGGCCGAAAGAATTTTACGGTGACAAAGGAGCCATCACCACGGTTAGGTGGCTCGAAGAGATTGAGACGATTGTTATTACGAGCAAGTGCACGGAGGAAGAAAAGATCCAATACTCTGCCTTGATGTTCAAAGGCGAAGCACATGAATGGTGGAACTCGTTACTCTTGAGTAGGGGAAGAGATGTGATGTATAGTATGACATGGAACGAGTATAAAGAGTTAGTGATGTCAAAGTTCTGTCCAATGAATGAGACAGATCAAATCCAAAAAAAGTTCTTGGCTCACAAGGTTGTCAGAACAAACCTTCGTGAGTACAACACGAAATTTCACGAGTATTGTCGCTTGGTACCCCAGCTAGTCACACCCGAGTCTAGCAAAGTTACACGTTATATATGGGGACTACCTCAGGAAATTTGTGACATGGTAAGATCACACTTACCACAAACTGCTGACTCCGCGATGGAGTTGGCTGGATATCTAATGGGCGGAATGATCCGCAACAAGGAGGAAGATAAAAAGGCTGTACTGTCACATGACTCGAGAAGAGGTGGAGATACTCACTACAAGGGTAAAGGAGTTGACCAACGAAGGTCCAGCTCCAATTTCGGCATCCCTCAATGCAAAATCTGCAAGAAGCATCATAGAGGAAGATGTAACCTTGCTGGGCGAGTTTGTGAATCTTGTAACCGACCCGGCCATGCCACGTCCGATTGCTGGAAGAAGAAGATGACCTGCTATAATTGTAAGGAGATGAGGCATCTCAGTTTTGAATGCCCCAAGAATAAACCCGCGACTGGTGGTGCGGGTGGTAGCGGTCAAAAGAACGAGCCGAAAAAGGGCAATGCAAGAGTCTTCGTCCTTGACACCAAGAAAGCAACTGATATGCCAGAAACTATAACCGGTACGTTTCTCGTTAACAACGCCTATGCTAGAGTCTTGTTTGATTCAGGAGCCAATTTAAGTTTTATAGATTATAAATTTTGTAGTCTATTAAACGAACCTTTAATTAAACTTAATAAAACTCTAAGCGTCGAAACCGCTAATGGCGATATTGTTAAAATCTCCGAAGCTTTAGAAAACGGAAAAATCTTGTTAGCCGGTTATGTTTTTCCTATTCAATTATTACCAATGACTCTTGCTGGTTTTGATGTTGTATTGGGTATGGACTGGTTATCCGACAACCATGCTCGTATCCTTTTCAATAGCAAGACTGTTGAACTCCAAGCCCCTGATAAACGTACTATACGAATTGAAGGGGATAAAGACGCTGGCCAAGTTACCCTATCTCTATGATAAGGGCTAACAAATGTCTAAATCAAGGATGCTTAGCATTCATGGCCTACGTTACCGAAGAATTGAAGCGTTCCTGTTGATTCTGATTATGCCGATGTATTTCCTGATGAACTTCCCAGCATTCCTCCCGATCGTGAAGTAGAATTTAGGATCGATCTTATGCCCGGTACTGCTCCGATCGCAAAAGCGCCGTATCGCCTAGCGCCAACCGAGATGAAGGAACTGAAGAAACAACTCGATGAACTACTCGAGAAAGGATTCATACGACCGAGTTCATCACCATGGGGAGCGCCGATACTATTTGTCAAGAAGAAGGACGGATCTATGAGAATGTGCATTGATTATCGAGCTCTCAACAAAGTCACAATCAAGAACCGATATCCACTTACGCGTATTGATGACCTGTTCGATCAACTTCAAGGTGCTAGCTACTTTTCCAAAATCGATCATCGTTCCGGCTATCACCAACTTAAAGTTCAATCCGAAGACATTCCGAAAACAGCTTTCCGAATGAGATACGGCCATTATGAGTTCACGGTCATGCCGTTTAGACTTACTAATGCGCCAGCTGCGTTTATGGACATGATGAACCGAATCTGTAAGCCTTACTTAGATAAATTTGTGATCGTTTTCATCGACGACATACTCATATATTCTAAGTCCGATGCCGATCACGAAGTCCATTTACGAACCTTACTCGAAATTCTTAGAACCGAGAAATTGTACGCCAAGTTCTCGAAATGCGAGTTCTGGTTACAAGAAGTGAAATTTCTTGGTCATGTTATCAATGTCAATGGAATCCAAGTAGACCCTGCTAAAATAGAAGCCATCTCTAAATGGGAGATCCCAAAGTCACCAACCGAGATTCGAAGTTTCTTGGGATTGGCCGGCTACTATCGAAGGTTCATTGAAAACTTTTCTAGAATCGTTGTTCCCTTAACCTCTCTAACTCGAAAGAACATTAAGTACGAATGGGGAACAAAGAAACAAGAGTCGTTTGATGTACTGAAACGAAAGCTTACCCAAGCTCCTATACTGGCCTTGCCAGAAGGTACCGAAGACTTCGTTGTGTTTAGCGATGAATCTCATTCCGGTTTGGGATGTGTGCTTATGCAACGAAAGAAAGTTATAGCTTATGCCTCACGTCAACTCAAGGTGCACGAGAAGAACTACACAACTCACGATCTAGAGTTAGGTGCCATAATCTTTGCACTGAAGATATGGTGGCACTATCGCTATGGCGTAAGGTTTATCGTGTACACCGATCACAAGAGCTTGAAACATATTTTTGAGCAAAAAGAACTAAACATGCGCCAACGACGCTGGATGGAAACTCTTAACAACTACGACTGCGAGATCGTTTATCACGAAGGTAAGGCTAACGTTGTGGCCGACGCCTTAAGTCGTAAGGAGAACGAAAAGCCAAAGAGAGTCCGAGCGTTAAGGCTAGAAATCCAAATCGATCTTAATGACCAAATCAAATCCACTCAAACTCAAGCGATAAACGAAAACAAGATCTCCGATGAAAAACGTAACGGCACCATTGAGTCGCTAGTCAAGGGTGACGATGGTATCCTTAGAATGGGAAACCGGATTTGGGTACCAATCGTTGGGGATTTACGTGAAAAGATAATGAATGAAGCCCATAAGTCTAAATATACGATGCACCCCGGTAGTGACAAAATGTATCAAAATCTTAAGTCAAACTATTGGTGGAACAGAATGAAAAAGGACATCGCTTCGCATGTTGCGAAATGTCTTACATGTTTAAAAGTTAAGGCTGAACATCAAAAGCCTTCGGGATTGCTTCAGCAACCCGAACTTCCCGTGTGGAAGTGGGAGTTAATCACTATGGATTTCATTACCAAACTCTCAAAGACGACTCGACAACACAATGCTATATGGGTAATTGTGGATCGTTTAACAAAATCCGCACCTTTCATACCTATCAACGAGTCGTACTTAATGGATAGATTAGCGCGTATTTATGTGAACAACATTGTTGTTTTGCATGGAGTACCGCTATCAATAATTTCCGATCGAGACATTCGTTTTACGTCTCACTTTTGGAAAAGCTTCCAACAATTTCTCGGTACAAAGTTAAACCTTAGCACCGCCTATCATCCACAAACCGATGGGCAAAGCGAAAGAACAATCCAAACGTTGGAAGACATGCTCCGCGCTTGTGTGATAGACTTATATGGAAGTTGGGACGACCACTTACCCCTAATGGAATTTTCGTATAACAATAGTTATCACTCGAGCATTCAAGCCGCACCATTCGAGGCGTTGTATGGACGAAAATGTAGAACGCCCGTGTGTTGGTCTGAAATTGGAGACAATCAATTGTCTGGACCTGATATAGTCCAAGAAACTACCGACAAAGTTCTTCAAATTCGTGAACGACTTAAGACGGCACGTGATCGCCAAAAGAGTTACGCCGATGTCCGTCGTAAGCCGTTAGAGTTTAATGTCGGTGATAAAGTTCTCTTGAAAGTCTCGCCGTGGAAATGCGTAGTTCGATTCGGCAAGAAAGGCAAACTAAGTCCTCGATTCGTCGGACTCTTCGAGGTACTCGAACGAATTGGTACTGTCGCATACCGTTTACGACTACCCGAGGAAATGCAAGGGATACACGACGTATTCCATGTTTCGAATCTACGAAAATGTCTAGCCGATGAATCTCTTTCAATGCCCCTAAAAGACGTAGAAATTAATGAAAATTTAAAATTCGTAGAACGTCCCATCCAAATTGAAGATTCAAAACTAAAGAAACTTAAAAGACGAACTTTGAAAATAGTGAAAGTGAAATGGGATTCCCGACGAGGACCCGAGTATACATGGGAACTCGAGTCCGAGATGAAAAAGAAATACCTCCACTTATTCATATAAGCAATCTCGAGGATGAGATTTATTTCAAGGTGGGGAGGATGTAACATCACGTAAAATTCGGGCAAAAAATGTCAAGTTTTCAAAGTCTAGGGACAAAAACTATCAAATTCCAAACACAAAGGGGCAAAAGTAAAATTTCTGATTTCTTGTCCTTTCGCGGTACGCGACAGGAGAGTGGCAATTAAATGGGAGCGGTAGGTGTGTAAGGAGAGTGGCAATCCCTCTTAGAGGCTAATACCGGCTACTAATGTCGACACCCCTCCTATGATTAAAAAAAAAACTAACCCCCATGTGATCAAAAGTCTCAAAATAACCCTAACTTAAAAAATAAAAAAAATTAAATTTTGTTTGTGTAAACAATGTTTACCCAAAATTTATTTTTTAGCTTTCGTTTTAACGTTCAATTGTTAGTTATAATATTTAAGTATTCAACTTAGAGTTCTTAGGTGTAATGTTCAACTAAGATTCTGATAAACAGATAACAATCAATAAATTATAAATCGGATAGTAATTACTAATTAGAGCAAAATTTAGTGTTAAAATTGGCACACACAAAAACAAAAAACATATTAAAAAGTGATTAAATAATTACGAACCTCAATACAGGGGTATTAAGTCCGCCTAAAAATTTACTTCCCGCCCTTTCAAAATTGCCCGGCATAGCTGCTTGCAAAAACCTAATATATAAACTTCTTTTTTAATAAAATTGGAGGCCTTTGTATTTATGGGACCTCAGGCCCTTACTTGACCCAACAAGGCATTTGGGCCGGCCCTGAGTGTAAATATGTCCCACCAAAGTTACCAATACAAATATGTGCTAAACCGCGTACGAGATCAAAAAAGGTACTTTTCATAATGATATCTGCATCGGGATGTTCATAAAAAAAGAAAAGAAAAAATACTTTGTAATTAGATCTTTTAAAAGTTTACGAGTATATTACTGAAAATCATTTGAGGTGCTCAGTTAGTTACAAATTAAAATATAAATTGTTTGTCTCCCACACGAATTTTTCATTATGTGAAATTTTAAATGTAAAATCCTCAATGTCTGTAGACTGTGAGGGTGGTGTGTGTCAGTGGTGTTCCAAGACATGTTTTTGCCATATCGGACCATGTACGGCCTTGTCCATGCCACCATACCGCGTAGCCTTGTGGTCACCCATATTGTCCATCCACTCAACTTATTCGTTAGCAAACCAAAAACTAGTCAACTTCAATGATGCCTGCATCTATCATGCAAGAAAATGTATAAAATTATTATAGGTTATAAAATACAATGTTATGCATAAAACTTGATATTTACTGAAGGCAAATTATGATAGAATTCCTAGAATTGGAAAGTGAAGTAGATTTGTTAGCATTTGCCTAAATCATATTGATGTTTTGGGATAATATTTCTCTCTTGCTTATTTATTTTAGGCATAAAAATTATATTAAGTTGTTAAAAAGAAGTTATAAATTTATAAAATTAGAAGTAACATGTCCACTCCATATGGCTTGTTACAACATCCATTCTCTAGTCTCTTTTACCATACAATGCTTCAAAGATCATTATTTTGGCCACCTAAATTTTATGGGTTGAGCTTTTGTATGCTAAGCATCAACAAGCACAACTTTAGCTTTTTAGCCTCTTCACTAACAAAGAAAACTTATTTCGCAATCACGACGGGAACATTAAACGTTAGTATCATCCATTGAAGAATTTTTATTGACACAACATGAACCTCCACGTAACTCAAAGGTTGAGTTTAGTCTAAATGGGTTCGGGTTGAACTTATGGACACGTTTAGCTAAACATGCCGTATTCCGATACACCTGACGGTTTCATGTGTTGAGTTGTTAAACTCGTTTACTTTTTCTAAAAATATATTTTGTGTTACGAAGTAATATTTATATAAATTTGTATTTTTAAGTCATAAATTGCAGCTCTATAGTATCAATATGCGAAAAAAAATGTTAGATTAAAATTTTCAAATCAAACAAATCATATTCGTGTATGCACGTAAAAAAATATCTATCATGGTCTAATGATACGAAGTATTATTTATATTCTGACACGACTTTGTGGTCCGTGAAGGTTTTGACCCATTAACCGTTTCCATTTAACGACCCTATATTTCATAATAAATATAAGCAAAAAAAAAATGAAAAGTAAAAAGTAGCAACTTTTAGAGGTACAAAATACCCATATAGAAGAAAGTAACAGAAAAGTTAAGTTTGAGAAAGACTTCCCATTTTATGACCCACATAAAACGTGGGATGTTGGGAATTGTAATATTAAAACTATGGGTTACTTCAAAACTGTTGGGTTTATGCAGGCTTAATCGTGTCCGGGTTAGAAGACATCTTTAGTGGCAGATTAATTAAATTGAAGACTGATGACAGTTTGGCCCGTTTATTTAATTAAAATCCATTATTAGTTTCTTGGGTAGTAAGTTGTAAACCCTAATATTCACTGTACATGTACTTCCTCATCACGGAGTGAGACATAAAGCTATAATAAAGTATCCTGGTTACAGCCCGTGGACGTAGGTCAGCCGACCGAACCACGTAAATCTCGCTTGTTCATCTTCGTTTATTTTTCTCTTGCAGATTATTTGTGTTTGTGCGTGTGTGTTGCGATACCCGAATCCCTAACAGGTGGTATCAAGAGCCGAGGTTACGGTTACGTACGGGAGGAACACAACGCGAAATTGTTTGGATCGAAAGGTTAAGTTTTTTTTGACAGCGGGCCATCAACCAAGTCGTTCGATCGGTATTCATCAAACCCCACGGTCTTTTTTTTGAGTTCATCACCAAGATACGACAAACATTAAGGATATATTGAATTTTGTTTTCTAGTGTGTTTGTCTTTTGTGAGTCTACACAACACCACATATTAACAAAATAAGCAGGAGGCTTATTTTTGTTGGCCCCACCATAGTTGTTTAATCAAGAAGAAAAGAATAGCGCAGTGAAGAAACACTAAGTGAACCCTGGACAGATTATAGATAATCTGGACAGATTATAGATAATCTGGGGGTTAAGTAATGTTTCCCACGGATGAGATCTAACTGAGAAGGCTGTTCTTCAGGAGACCTGCAAAACAAACACCGTAAGCTCGTCACTGAGAAGGGGGGGGGGGGGGGGTTTCTCCTTGTGACCACCCTCCGGCGTGAGAATCAGACTAGATTGCTCTGAATATAAGTGTATATTAAGAGATTGCTAGATAACTAGATAGCAGATGATCTTACCATTCCAAGATGTTGGAGTATTTATAGCCGAAGGTAGGTTAGAAGGTATAGCCGGCTGAATAGTATTCCTGTTCTACCAACAGTGGACTATGCACAGGCCATACTGGTTGGTGGATAGGTTACGGCCAACAGTAACTATGTCGGCTGCACTATTCCTCCAACTGTAGATTATGCACGTCCTGCCTACTGTGGATTATACGCAGGCCATGCTGGTTGGTGAATAGGTTACGGCCAACAGTAACACTATTTCACCAACTGTAGGCTGCGCATGCCCTGCAGTAAGGGTTGGTGAGTAGGCAGCGGCTAATAGTGACAAACAGTACTAGAGGGTGCTCCTCCTCGTACTGTTGTCGGTGAGCTGTCACCCTGTGATTGGCTCATGGGCTGTTCTGGTCAGATTGTCTGTCCTATCCATACCTTGGTAGGTATAGTATAGAAGATCTTTCAGAATCATACGGACTGGCTCATTTTGGCGGGATTGTTCCCGTCTTGCTCATTCTTTCATGTGACTACTGAAGTATCTATTGTCTTGTGCGTGTAGCCCTGCTGTCTGCGGGTAGCCTTCCCTGATGGCTTGTATCCGCAACTGCGGGAACAGGCGGGGTACTTCACCATTGGGAGGCTTTCCCTGCGTGTACAGCTTGCGTACTGCGCGTAAGGTTCTCTGAGCATGGTGGGTCCTGCGGAAGCAGATGGCCTTTGCGCAGACGTCCCTGTTCAAGGTGAGTCTTGCGGGACCAACTGGGCTCTGCTGGGACCTACCTCTTCAAGTCCCCCCAGTCCAATGTTCTTCTCATGAATGTTTAATAAAGTGAGGTGAACTTTTGGACTTTGAGCAAGGGGTTTTGAAAAGGCTTTTTAGTTTTAAGGTTCTCCGTGGGGATTCTTCCCGCGGGTTTCCTAGTGTCACTTGCAAAAATTCCCGATTTTTTTGCTTGATCTTTGGGTATGATGCGGGTAGGTATGTAACCTTCTCGCAAAGCAGGAGCGTTGAGTCTCACTTGTATATAGTCTCCATGAGGTTCTGGTGGTTTTCAACATAGTGATCAATTATGCTAAGACCACCAATTCCATTACGGAGTTTCAAACAATATAATTCTCGACGTTCCCGTTATGCGGGGATGTTATTCCTCTATCCGCAAGCATTGCCTAGAAGATCCTTCTTGGTTTCAATTCTCTGCGGGTGCTAGGTATGTGAAGGGTTTTGCCTTAACACTGTACCCGCACCTGTATTATAGTTACTTGGTTGCCAAGGTATTCTTGGCTTCAATTCCCTGCGGGTGCTAGGTATGTGAAGGGTTTTGCCTTAACACTGTACCCGCACCTGTCTTATAGTTACTTGGTTGCCAAGGTATTCTTGGCTTCAATTCCCTGCGGGTGCTAGGTATGTGAAGGGTTTTGCCTTAACACTGTACCCGCATCCGTCTTATGGTTACTTGTTTGCCAAGGTAAGGGGTGTTTTCCCGCTTACTTTTGAATCTTTTTTGAATTTTGAATTTCAAAATTCGAAGAGTTGGTAGAAAGATAGGAACAGTCCAAACGTCTAAAACGTCGTGCGACGGTTTCTTCTGACTGTGTCAGACGTGCAGGAAGTTATAGTGACGTGACATTATATGGTCATTCCAGTCTCTTTTTCAGGCGCGTGGGCGCGATTTTTCGGGCGCGTGGCCGCGAAATTGCTGGCACACGTCCTGTCAACAGCTGTTGCCAGCCTGCTTTATGCCACGTGTCATAGTTTCATTGCACCTTCGATTTCTCTCTCCTCCGCATTAAATTCATCGCATTAATTGCGATTAGTATATAAAGGGGGAGAGGGCTGTTTGCAATCCACACTTTCACCCTTCTCTTCTTCTTCTTTAGCGATTTCCGGCAAATACTCCCCTTTTCAGGTTAGCATTTTCCCGAAATCGCTTTCTTTTTTCTGCACAATGTCTTCTCGTGATCTTGAGTCTTCGGCCGATGACAAGAGTACTGCTGGTGAGTGCCAGTGTGCTCTGCCCGGCGATCAGTACCGGTATGTTGTTAGGAAGTTCATGCTCTATCCTCTCGAGCCTGAGTTTCCTGAACCCCATCAGACCGTGTACGATGCCCCCAGTGGCAAGATCGGGGTATATGCTGCATTCTTTGTTTATGGGAACCTTAGGTTCCCATTGACAAAGTTTGTTTACCGTGTCCTCGAAAGGCACGGTGTTCATCTGACCGAGCTGCACCCAATGGCGATCGCGAAGATTCGCCACTTCGAGTGGGTGTGCCGGATATTGGGTGTTGAGCCCTACGTGGACCGCCTGATGACCTTCTATACTTGGAGGTGCATCCAGGGGTGGTACACCCTGACAACCCGAATCAAGGGTTTGAAGATTTGCGCGACAGAGCGCAGTCTCCGATCGTGGAAACGGGAGTTCTTCTACATTTCTGCTCGCGCCGTCCCCATTGCCATGAAGTTTAAAAATGGCCAAGCCATTCCGAGCCACCACGCCACAAACTACCAGGAGGCGGAATGGTTTGCAAAGATATCCCGGGTCCAATCTCCGGTTTTCCGGTTTCCGGAGTCCGGGATGGTGATGTTGGGGATGAGCCGAGTGTGGAAAGAGGCTGACGCGCAAAAGGTTCCAATCGTCCTCGAATACGGTTCGAACTCTATCCCTTACGGTATGCTCCGTTTCTCTTTGCTTATACGAGTTTATCTTCTAACTGTTTATTTTCTTTCAGAGGGGAACAACTTGGAGTCGCTCCTGTACCCGCGGGAAGCTGACGGTCCCGCGCGGATGGGTACTCGTGCTCTAGACGAGAACGAGTTGCCCATCCTGGAACAAATGGCGGATCGGTTTGTGGAGGTCTATCCGCCGGGCCAAGAGATCCTGAGCCACCGGCGGCCAGGTAAGGCGATATTCTATCCTCAACCCCTCAATGCTGTACCCGCTGCTGGAATTCCTTACATCCTGTCTTCTTCTGAGGAATCCGCAGATGGTCCTCCGCTAGTGCGGAAGAAGAAGGCTGCCGGCGGGAAAGGGAAGGAGAAGGTGGCCTCCACAGCTGATCCGATGCTTCTATCTGACACCGAGTCAGATAATGAAGAGGTGGCGGGGAACCCCGGTGGTGAGAAGACCACTGCTCCGGAGGCTACGACTGTTACCTCCGGAGAACCGACGACGACGGTGACCGGCATCAAGAGACCGGCTCCATCGGGTTCATCCCCGCCCGTCCGTACGTTCAGGCTCAAGAAAACCCGTAAGTATAAACATTCTTCTTTTTGTAGATTTATCATACTTCATAAATTTATTAACACTTGTCTTCTTTCTGCAGGCGTAGATGTTGACGCATTCCAGGGTGAAGCGCAGGGGAGTACCTCTCCGCCAATGACGGTAGGCTCGGTCAGCCTACCTGAGGCGTCGACCCAGGCACCTTTGCCTGCTTCCGCTGGTCCAGTTGCTCAATCCTTTGAGCCAACTGTTCCAGCCGAGATGACGTCACCGCCGGCGGTGAGTGCAATTTTTACAGCATCGTTCACCGAGCCGGCGGTTACTGTTGCTGCTGATTCCTCGGCGGCGTCCGCGGCGGACACCATGCCTCCGCCATCGACTGCGGCGGAAACCATGCCGCCTCCGCCATCGGCTTCGACGGCTGGACCTTCAGGTACGTGCGGGGCTTCTCGCCGATCTTTGTTACCTTCCCATCTGCCTGACCTTTTGGATGGATTTCCCTTAGGTTCAGGTGATGGGTTCGGTGGCTATCGGCCTGTGATCGACCCTACAGGTGCGTAGGGTTCTTTTGTCCTTTATGCAATTTTTATCATCTTTTCCTAACTGCTTTGTTTCTTTTGCAGTGTCGGATTCCAATGAAGTGTATGTTCCAAGATGGAACATTCGCCGAGGAACAACCCTTCGCACACCTGTGGAGTGCGTGGACTGGGCTCGCCACGCTGCTCCCCATGGTGCGTTGGGGGAAGCCATGGTTAGCTACCAGGAGGGTAGGCTAACCAACGAGCTTCGGGTTCTCCTGGCCCGGATGCAGCCACGCGTCGAGCTGCTTTGTCGTGAAAACGACAAGTTGAAAGCAGCTCGCGTTAAAGAAGTATCTCAGGCGCGTGCTCTCCGGGAGGAGAACCAAAAACTAACCGCAGCATCTGCGGAGAAGGAGAAGGCCTTCAAGGCCCTCGAGGTTGAGGTTCAAGCGCGACTCGAGGCCCGCTCCAAGGCTGCCCAAGCTGTTAACGAACAGCTTCGGCTAGCTAAGGAGACTGCGAGGAACGCGACCGAGAGGGCCACCAAGGCTGAAGCTGTTGCTGAGCCTCTCCGCCTGGAGAATGAAGAACTTAAAGCTAAGTTAGAGGCTCTTCAACAGGCTCATGATGCCTTGGCTATGGAGGATGCGAAGAAGCTTCAAGAAATCCTGGACCAGAGGGGTGTGCCTGCGCACACCGAACGGAAGCTTAAGGGCGTTGAAGAGGCCGCTGCAAAGGATGTGCTTCTCGCCAATCTTAATAAGAACGAAGCTGAACGCGCCTGCACCCAAGCTCTGGTTGTCAAGGAATGGCTTCTTCGAGAAGCGTTGCCTCAGGTATTTTAGCTTTATGTCGTCACGCTTTCCTTTGTAGGATAGTTCTTATACTTGTACATTTTTTGTAGGTTGTGCATCGGGTCTTTTCAGAGACATCTTACGACGATGCTATGAGCGCAGCCCTCAACGCTTCTCATGAGGATGGGGAACGGACCGGCTTCCTGCTTGGTCTAGGGTTTGCTGAGAAAGGCGTCCCGCCTTCCAACTTCCCTTTGTATAATGCGGATACCGAAACTATTTATGACCAAGCAGTGAACCAGTATGCTGCCTTCCCGCATCCGGTGGTGGAGAAGGTGAATGAAATTGCTGCTGCTGATGATGGGCTTGCTGTCCTTAGAGCTTTCCTTGAACCGTCACCCTCTGCCGATGGTGCGGGTCCAAGTGGGAGTGGTCCTGAAGCATGATCCAAAAGATCCCTTTCCACCACTAGCGTAGATATTTGCTCTTGTACTTCTTTTGTATGCGGGTATATACCCAGCAATGTTTGTAATATTCAAGTTGATGAAATAAAGAATGTGTTTGTCCTTTGTTTATTTTACGCATGTTTACACTTAGCAATTTCTTTAGTACTTAGATAAGTTAACTTTTTGACGTGGTAAATTATAAGTTTATTTTTGCTTCCTCTTTCATGATTGTGCGGGTAGGACCGTCACTTGCACTTAGTAGGATGGCTAAACTTACATTTATCCTGCGTGGAAGTTTTCCTCATCTTTTCCTTGAAATTTTCTAAGTGTTCAGAATAAGTTAACCTTTGAACGTGGTAGATGATAGGTTGAAGTTTTGCTTCCTTGCTTGTGATTGTGCGGGTAAGACCGTCACTTGCACTTACAATGATGGCTAAACTTTACTTACCACTGACCTGCGTGTAGGTTTTCCTTATCTTTTCCTTGAAATTTTCTAAGTGTTCAGAATAAGTTAACCTTTGAACGTGGTAGATGATAGGTTGAAGTTTTGCTTCCTTGCTTGTGATTGTGCGGGTAAGACCGTCACTTGCACTTACAAGGATGGCTAAACTTTACTTACCACTGACCTGCGTGTAGGTTTTCCTTAGAACTTTTTTACATTTTTAGCGTTGTGTTTATGCGGGTTTTGCCGCCTTCCACACGCAACTAGTTACTTCTTCACGCATTGGTGCGGTGAATACCGGCACATGGGAAGTTCATAAGTTAAAGGTAAGGCTATCAACACATTGTGTAAGGAGAATCATTTCCATTAGAAGTGGCTCTAGGCCTTTTCTTTACAAGTTTGGAATTGATCTACATATAACATTTGCGTAATTGAGCTCCATTCCATGTTCTTGGGATATGAGTGCCATCGAGCCTTTCAAGCCGGTATGCGCCTTTTCCCAGGACTTCTTTGATAATGTATGGCCCCTCCCAGACCGGGGCCAGCTTTCCTGGGCGCTCTTGGTTTGAAGCCTCGTTGTTACGCAGTATGTAGTCTCCTTCATTGAAATTGCAGAGTTTTACCCGCGTGTTGTAGTACTTTTGCATTTGTCGTTTGTAATTTTCTTCATGCACTGCGGCTAAGTCTCTGCGTTCCTCGGTTAGCATAAGGTCTAACCGTCTTTCCGCATCATTGTCTTCTGGCTGGATCAAGACCCTTGGTGAGGGTAAACCAATTTCGACTGGGACCATGGCTTCAGTACCATAAGTGAGACTGAACGGGGTTTCCCCCGTACTGGCCTTTTTCAGCGTTCTGTTTGCCCAAAGGACGTGCGGGAGCTCGTCCACCCAGCCGGATCTGTGTTTCAAGAGTCTTTTCTTTATGCCATCGACGATGCTCTTGTTTGCTCTTTCCACCTCACCATTACCTTGCGGGTGTGCCACTGAGGTAAAGGTGTGGGTGATTTGAAGTTCTTTCAGCCACTGCTGTAGCTTCTTGTCAGCAAAGTTGGTGCCGTTATCGCTCACCAGATTCTGTGGAAGTCCAAAACGACAAATAATAAATTCCCAAATAAATTTTTTGATATGTTTTGCGGTTGTTTGGGCTAAAGGTTTTGCTTCTATCCACTTGGTGAAGTAATCGATGGCTACCACTAGGAACTGAACATTTCCTACTGCTGTGGGAAATGGGCCTGTCACATCGATGGCCCACTTCTGAAATGGCCACGAAGAAGTGACTGGAACAAGTTCGTTCTTCGGGCGATGCGTGTTGGGTGCGTAAAGCTGGCAAGACCTGCATTTTCTAGTGTATGCCAGTGCATCCATATACATCCCCGGCCAAAAGTATCCCGCATTGTTCAGCTTAGCCACAACAGCGCGGGGACCTGCGTGAACTCCACAGATGCCCTCGTGTACTTCCCTTAAGAGGTAGTCAGCATCTTGGTTGTCCACGCATCTTAAAAGTGGGCCAAGAAAGTTACGTCTGTAAAGGTTGTCATTGATGAGTTGATAATTTAGTGCTTTACAGCGTAGTTTTCTTGCCTGTGTTTTTGATTCTGGTAGTGTTCCTGCTGCAAGGTAATTTATTATTGGTGTCATCCACGTTTCTGTACCGGTTTGGATGACACAAATTTCCTTGTGCGGGACTGATGGTGCTTCGAGGAGTTCAATGCGGATGTCCTTTCCCAAGTGGGTGAAGGCTAGTGATGCAAGCTTGCTTAACGCATCCGCAGATTTGTTTTCGCTGCGCTTAACGTGTATGACTTTACAATCATTAAAATCACGCATAAGGGTTTTTGCCTGGGCGAGGTACAGGGTCATTATGTCGTTCACAGCCGTGTACGTCCCATTTATTTGGTTGGCTACCAGCATGGAATCCACGTGGGCTTCCAAGTTTTTCACTCCCATTTTACGCGCAATTCTCAATCCGGCCAAGAATGCTTCGTATTCGGCTTCGTTATTCGTACTTGGGAAATCCAACCGAATAGCGTAAGTATATTCTTGGCCCGCTGGGTTGGTTAATTTTAACCCTGCGCCTGAACCCTCGTTGTTGGCTGCTCCATCAGTATAGAGTCGCCAGATATCGTTGATGTCCTGTGCTGGGGAGGGTTGAGCCTCCTCCTGGCACTCTTTCTCCCGCGTAGCGGGGACTTCTGCAATAAAATCGGCCAGGACCTGGCCTTTTATGGCTGGTCTTGGCTTGTACTTAATTGCATATTCTCCCAATTCAATTGCCCATTTGGCTAGACGTCCCGATAATTCGGGTTTGCCTAGAACGTTTGAGAGTTTGAAGTTGGTGAGAATGGTGATTGGGTGGCCCTGGAAATATCGTCTTAACCTGCGTGAAGCGTGTATAAGTGCTAAGACTAATTTTTCGAGGGTAGAGTACCGGGTTTCTACGTCTGTTAGTACACGGCTAACATAATAGATTGGCATCTGGATGCCTTTTCGTTCTGTTAGCAGCACTGCCCCGGTTGCTCTATCTGTTGCGGAAAGGTATAGGATTAACTCCTCTCCCGCTTGTGGTGCTGTAAGTGTTGGGAGTTCGATCAGGCGTGACCGAATCTCCTGAAAAGCTGCTTCCGCTTCTGGTGTCCAGCGGAAGTGCGTTTTCTTTAAGCAGTTTCTTAATGTTGACACGAAAGGAAACGACTTATCTGCATGGTTTGCCAAAAAGCGATTAAGTGCGACTAGTCGTCCATTCAGTGTCTGAGCCTGTTTGATGGTGGTAGGTGATTCCATTTTAACAATGGCTTCGACCTTTTCAGGGTTCGCTCTGAAGCCATCTTTAGTAACAATGACTCCCAAGAACTTCCCTTCTTCCATCCCAAATGAACACTTGCTCGGGTTGAGCTTCATGTTTATCTTTCTGAGCGTGTTGAAAGTTTCTTCAATGTCTTTCAACATCGCTTCTGGATCGGGGCTTTTGATGACCAAATCATCCATATAGACTTCCAAGTTTCTCCCGATTTGGGCATGAAACTCTTTGTCCATCAGGCGTTGGTACGTGGACCCTGCATTCTTAAGTCCGAAGGGCATCATTTTATAACAAAATGTACCATCGGGCGTCCGAAACGCGGTTTTGTCCTGGTCATCTACGGCCATGTGGATTTGATGGTACCCCTTATACGCATCCAAGAAGCATTTAAGGCGAAATGGTGCCAACGAATCCACCTTAAGATCAATTTCTGGTAACGGATAACAATCTTTGGGGCATGCTTTGTTCAAATCTTTGAAATCTATGCACATGCGCCATTGTTTGTCATTCTTCGGTACCATTACGGGATTTGCAACCCATGTTTGATATCTACTAACGCGTATGATGCCTGCGTCAAGGAGTTCCTTGACTTGGGTTCTACACGCGTTAGTTTGTTCAGGCCCCATTACTCTGCGCTTTTGTACGACTGGCGTAACAGCCGGATCGCACTTGAGCTTATGCTCCGCCTTACTTCGGGGTACACCAGTCATGTCAGCTGGTGTCCACGCAAAGATGTCAGCGTTTTTCTGCAGTAGGCGTTTGAGTAAGGTGCGGGTGGGATCAACGATTGTTGGTCCAATGGTAACGGCCTGGTCGGGGTATTTGCCATTGAAGGCCCATTTTTCCGGTTCGGTGATGGTTGGTTTAGCCATCTTTGGTTTGGGTTTAGATGGGACAGATGCGATGCATACCTGGGGAATGCCAGTGATCATCGCCACACCCTCAGCTGTTGGCCATCCCATCATGCCGTGGACTGAAGATACCACGGCGTTGAATCTTGCCATCCCGTCTCTCCCGAAGAGGATGTCGTACGTGTGGTGTGGCTTCCTCATCACGACAAAGTCCACATCCTCTGTGCGGGAGTGTTTTCCATCTGTAAGAGTGACGGGGAAAGATAGGATACCCAGGGGGGTTTCTGTACTGCCGTCAAACCCTTCCATTGAAGCGTAGACCGTTTCCAGGCGTTCTTTGTCTTCATCATCCAGCTTGTCAAAGAACTGCCTGTACATCACCGTCGACGAAGCGCCGTTGTCAACAAGAGTGCGGGAAGTGATGTAATGCCCCAGCTGGCTTTTAATGACGATGGGGCCTTCTTTGCTGGGGCCTCTTGCACTCGCGGGAAGCGCACCTCAGCTTCCTTCCACGCGCATGGTTCTGTCGCTCGTCTTTTTCTTCCTCCGACCTTGCCATGAACCATGTTGATGCTGATGTCGACGGGCTTTCGTCCGTTACCTCTGTACCGGTTGTCACTCCTTCCTCCCTTCCTGATTGATGCCACGAGATGTGCAAGTCTTCCATCCTTGACAAATGCTTCAACAATGTCTTTCAAGGATGTGCACTCTTCAGTACCATGACCCTTTGTCCCGTGGAAATCACAGGACTTGCTTTGATCCGCATTAGGTTTCTGCCGGATCAATGGGGCTTTTGGCCATGGCAATTTTTCCGTGGCAAATATCTCCGTGACGCTCATGGTGAGTGGCGTCCACCGGTTTTTTCGGTTTGAAGGGTGTGTGTTGTCCCTTCCGCCAACAAGAGGGCGAGAGCTGGATGAGGTGTCAAAGTTTACCCTTGACTGCCAAATACCTAGCCGCCTCTTTTTGTTCTGCCGGGCGGTCCTAACGTTGTTCTCCCTTATCCTCTGCGTGTAGAGGTGTGTACTTTGGGGAAGATCCCTTCCCAGTTGCTTTTCCGTCTCGGCAAAGCGCTTTGCCGCCGTCATGATGGCATCCCAAGTTGATGGCATGCCATCCTTACCCGTCAATGTGCGGATAAGTTCTGGGTATTCGGCGCCTTGGATGAAGGCGGCGCGAACCAGATCCTCACTTATGTTGCCGAGACTTAGCTTTTTGGAGTTGAAGCGGGTGATGAAGTCTAGTAAAGATTCATCCTCCTCTCTCACGCAGTTGAGGATCGTCCACTGCTCTTCAGTGTACTTCCTCTGTTGGCTAAAGTGCTGGCTGAACTTGTTCTGAAAGTCCGCCCAGTCATATATGTGGTGGATCGGTAAACGATCGAACCATGCCCTGGCCGCTCCGACCAGAGTCATCTGGAACATGTAGCACCACGTGGGTTCCGTCCAGTTGCTGACGGTAGCCCCCGCAATGAACCTGTTCAAATGGTCGTCTGGGTCGGATAGACCATCATAAGTGCCAATGTTGGACATCTGTTTGGCACTTATCGGGGCGATTGCTTCCGCAATGTCTCTTGCGAATTTTGACTTTCCTGCATTTGTAGCAGTTGGTCTAAAGGTTTTGGAGAAGTCACGCGGGTTTCTCTCCGCGATTGGTTTAAAAGCTTCCCCAAAATTCCTTTTTGGTTGGACGTCCGTTTCCTTACGCTTCCCTTTCGCCTTATGGCGAGGGTTCGCGTCGGTATCGGACTCCAACTCGTCTGAGTACTCGCAGTCACTGCTCATATTGAGGTGTTGGCGAGTACTGCCGAATTCGTCAGCCTGTTGAGCTGAACGCAAGCGTTCATCCAATTCGGCTTGGAATTCTCTTTGTCGTGCTTCGGCCCACGCCTTCACTTGATCTAGTGTTTGGCGAGGGACCCTTGTTCGTTTTTCCAACTGGGTGTCGGTGAACCCCGGTGGAATATTTACTGCACTTGCTCCGGCTTTGGTGGTCGGAGTAGTGTTCGTAAGGATTGTATAACCGCCGGTGTTCCCCCCAGTTGCTGGGGTTGTTACCGGGGTTTCTTGGTCGGTTACTGGCCTTTGGACCGGAGTAACGTTAACCATTTCTTCAGAAATTGTGAAAAAACTAAAATAGTTCTAGCTTTTATGCACGGATGGCGCCAATGAAGAAACACTAAGTGAACCCTGGACAGATTATAGATAATCTGGACAGATTATAGATAATCTGGGGGTTAAGTAATGTTTCCCACGGATGAGATCTAACTGAGAAGGCTGTTCTTCAGGAGACCTGCAAAACAAACACCGTAAGCTCGTCACTGAGAAGGGGGGGGGTTCCTCCTTGTGACCACCCTCCGGTGTGAGAATCAGACTAGATTGCTCTGAATATAAGTGTATATTAAGAGATTGCTAGATAACTAGATAGCAGATGATCTTACCATTCCAAGATGTTGGAGTATTTATAGCCGAAGGTAGGTTAGAAGGTATAGCCGGCTGAATAGTATTCCTGTTCTACCAACAGTGGACTATGCACAGGCCATACTGGTTGGTGGATAGGTTACGGCTAACAGTAACTATGTCGGCTGCACTATTCCTCCAACTGTAGATTATGCACGTCCTGCCTACTGTGGATTATACGCAGGCCATGCTGGTTGGTGAATATGTTACGGCCAACAGTAACACTATTTCACCAACTGTAGGCTGCGCATGCCCTGCAGTAAGGGTTGGTGAGTAGGCAGCGGCTAATAGTGACAAACAGTACTAGAGGGTGCTCCTCCTCGTACTGTTGTCGGTGAGCTGTCACCCTGTGATTGGCTCATGGGCTGTTCTGGTCAGATTGTCTGTCCTATCCATACCTTGGTAGGTATAGTACAGAAGATCTTTCAGAATCATACGGACTGGCTCATTTTGGCGGGATTGTTCCCGTCTTGCTCATTCCTTCATGTGACTACTGAAGTATCTATTGTCTTGTGCGTGTAGCCCTGCTGTCTGCGGGTAGCCTTCCCTGATGGCTTGTATCCGCAACTGCGGGAACAGGCGGGGTACTTCACCATTGGGAGGCTTTCCCTGCGTGTACAGCTTGCGTACTGCGCGTAAGGTTCTCTGAGCATGGTGGGTCCTGCGGAAGCAGATGGCCTTTGCGCAGACGTCCCTGTTCAAGGTGAGTCTTGCGGGACCAACTGGGCTCTGCTGGGACCTACCTCTTCACGCAGTAATTTGGTTTTTTTTTGCCTCTTGCTTGCGTCGTCATATTGCAACAAAAGAAAGGTTATTTTTTGTTGCTTAATCTCGATCAGAAAGAAACAGGAGGAATAGGTTTGCGCTTTTAATTTGTTTCAGTTTTCTGATTAGGGTTTGGGTTAGCTCAAGTAATATTGGTTGGTTCACGTTTTTTTTTGTTTGATTATCGGGTTTTAGCGTATTTAACGGGCAGTTTAGCCGGGTGGTTCCGTTGTGGTTTTCGGTGGTTATTTTGTTTATACGAGATTATATTTTCTGATTTTGTTACTGAGAGAATGGCTGAGAGCGGGAAACTTCAGTTGAGAAGTTTGATGGTAAAGACTTTGGTTGGTGGAAAATGCAAATGGAGGATTTGTTAGTTCAAAAGGATTTAGACATGGTATTGGGTGAAAGACCGGAGAAGATAAAACCAGATGAGTGGAAGACTTTGGATAAGAAAGCCAAGGCAGTTATTAAATTGTCGTTATTGAAGGATGTTGCGTTCAACATCTTGAAGGAAACCACGACGCGTGGGATAATGAATGCTTTGTCTAATATGTATGAAAAGCCTTCGGAAGCTAATAAGGCTTTCTTAATTCGTGAACTGGTGAACACGAAGATGAATGAAAGGATGTACAGTTATAATGCACATCAAACAATTAAACTCGATTTTGTCAAGACTTGGGTCAGTTAGTATCAAATTCAAGGATGAGGTTCAGGCTCTACTACTGTTATCGTCCTTGCCAGATAGCTGGTCAGGAACTGGTACAACGATTACTAGTTGTAACATCCTGTTTTATGGTAAAAATGAAAATATAAGAAACTAATATTTCATATATATATTGGATGGGCATCTGTTGAGTAAAACGACTATTTTAAACATGAGGTATCTAGATGAGTATTTACCGTTATGAAAGAACCTATTAATAGCGCTACGAAATATATTATATTAGGCCCTACTCCATTTCTAATGAAACTTAGGTTGAAACAAAGAAAAAAAAATAAGCTTGTCCTAACAATATATCTGTAATTTCGTAAGACATTATATTTTCAAAGAAGTTAAAAGAAAATAAGATTCAAGCTAAATTAGTCATAACAAAATAATAATAATAATATAAGACTTTAAATGTGAAAATAAACTTACAGTGCACGTGTGAGTGTGTAGGGATAGAATTTGAGAGTATAACATGACATTATTTTAAAAGATTACGCGTGTAATTTTAGACAAGATAAGTATATAATATAATCTTTATTTTAAAATTCTCTTGGACAACAAGTTTAACCGACCAATTCAAGTCGGTCAATTTTGCGTATTTATTAGAAAGTTTCATTTGTTTTGAATCCACTATAATTCTCTCTTAAAAGCAGTGACGCATTTAAGGTATTTCTTTCCCTTCACTTTACTATCTTAATAATTAATTTAATATTTTAATTAATGACTTATTTAGTTATAAAATTAATATTTAAACATTATTTAATTAGATGTAATTTAGGAACCCCAGGCACGGCCATAGGTAAAAGTGGTAACCGTTTAATAATAAATAAACATAAATATTTAATGGCATCAATAATTAGGGTAAGGTGTATGGTGTAAGCATAACCTGTCTAGTACGTGCACAACTAGCTTTGTGATGCGATATGAGCACTTTGGTCATGAATGGTTAAGATAAACCATGAATTATAAATTAGTGGGTATGGTTGTTAAAACCGTAACGATGTTTGGACTTGAATAGTTGTGCACAGTAATGACAGTTGTTGTGCGAAGAGCCTGTGATTATTATGATATTACTTTCCGGACATGGATAAGTAAACTAGTATATTAAATTCTAGATTTCAGTTGAAGTGGAAAGAGACACTAATTAAAAAGACACACTAATTGAAGAAAGCTTGTCCAGGTGAGTGACTTAAACTATTTTCAAAACTCTGATACATGCTCATAAAATTATTTGGACTGTGATTGATCTTGTATTTGCATGGCACATATGGTGTGGCACCCAAGGTGTTATATATATTACAATGATCATTATATTTTCCCGAGGGAACATGCACTTTATACAGCAGCAGACGTGCGTAAAGTCTGTATGTGCGAATATATAATGCTGACCCGGCTTTAACGTGAAGCGGGCGGGTTATAATTATGGCATAACATGCAATGAGCTCATACTTGATCTATAAAATTGTTTTAGTATCAGTTTATTAAATATGTCGGTTTATGTGACTCACCAGCTTTGTGCTGGCGTATTTTTACCCGAGCATGTATTACAGGTTAATAAACAAGGACATGGAGATTAGCTACTATGAGTTGGAAGAGTTTAGATGTTTTATCCTGTTACAATTAAATTTTCTAGTAAGTGTAATAGTTAGACATGTAACTATATTTTAGTTTTTATATAAGATTACCGTTTCGATGTAAGTCTGTATTGACTGGTCACTATAAGTACCTCATCCTGGGAGGGGTGTGACAAGTTGGTATCAGAGCCGTAGGTTTTAGCGAATTAGGTATCTAGTGAGAATACCTAGGCTTTAACCAGAATACCTTAGAGAAAAAAAATGATTGACTATGATATCTAGAATTGATTATCCTTGAGAATGAATAATGAAACCCGTGGAGAAGTCAACCTAATGATATCCAAAGAAAGAATTTTAAGTGAGTGTCGAAATTTGTATGATGGAGGCACGATATGATAGTTGGGAGTATCATTGTGTGTGTCATAGATTGCTTTCATGCCTGACCAGCATGGAGATTAATGAATGACACCGCTATGATCTCGTGAGTATTATATTGTAGTGAAATCAACATATAGTAGGCAGAAAAAAGAAAATGCATAGATGAATATGCATATATAATTGCCTTAGTTGAAATCATATAGTACTTTAACTAATAGACTGGTCTATTGAATATCCTAGGCATATGACTCGGGTAACCGAGTGAGAAAATAAATGTATCCGCTACCCAACAAAGGATCATAGCGTAGAAGCAAAATTTAGAGATTCGATGTGAAGGCAACCATATGATATAGATGTCTCTAACTAACCATGAGAACAATAGAAGACAAGTCCCGATGTTGATTCAGAGACAAATAGTAGTAAATGCCGGAAAGATATTTGAAGCCAACATCCCAATCTAGGTGAGTTATAAAAACTCTCTTAGGAATTTGGGGTTTAATTGAGAGGCACAAAGGTGTACCAATAGAAAAACCTTTAGGAAAGGTCAATGATACATCAAGAATTAACATTGGATCAACCAAGTGCATGCACAAGGACTTTATGCCAAGCAAACAATTGTTGTGTAATGGATAAATAGGTTTTATAAAGGGTCAAAGGTAAAATGATGCAATGGAGACTATCTTTGATACATATCTTTGCGATGAAATATGAAGTGATATTTGCAATCAATAAGCTCTGTGATAGAGCTAAAATTGGTGGAAGGTCTAGAAATAACTCCAACCTAAAAAAAATAAAAATAAAAATAATTATAAATAAAATAAATATATATATATATATATATATATATATATATATATATCTAAGGATTGTAATTCCTATGAGAAAATACATTTAGGAGAATGTTCATATCATAATCTCATCCATGATAAGTTGGAAAGACCGGACATATGACATCATAACATACAAGTCTAGTAAGATGTTTCTAGGACACATGAGTAAGGAATGCTCGAGTTGAGGAAGCAATGTGAGAAAGCTGCTTAAGGATTCAAGAACACGAGGAATTGAACTATCTAGGCTCCGAAACCATGTGGTACCGATTTCCAAGATAACAATCAAAGAAGCTAAGGAAATACTTTACATTGTATCGGTTCCCTTTTACTTAAGGTCTTTACTAGCTTGTGAATTAATTGATTCTAGAAACTAGTAAATCCTTCATAGCCATAAATTTCCAGCCCTGAATTTTTCGTCAAAAGTAAATTGTCAAGGGAAATAGAAGCCAAGGTTGATAGTGTTAGAAATTCCATAGTAGCTTAGATATGTTGAAATTGTCGATTACTTATTAAAAGAGAAACAAATTTCGTTGATTTTGTCCCAATTGTGATGTTAGAATTCGACATAATCCTTTGGATGGACTAGATGCTCTCCTAACACACTCTACTAGAAGATTGTGAAAAAAAAATTGTTATCCAATTGAAAGAGGATTTGCAGTTATAGAGTGAGGAAGAACCAAATCATTTGTTGCTCATTGGCAAAGGCAAGAATCCGTATTCCAGTGGTGAGAGACTTCTTCGATTTGTTCTCTATCAATATCCTAGGCATTCAAACGAGAGAGAGAGAGAGGGGGGGAGGGAGGGGGGATATAGTTTAAGATCAACTTAATTCTTAGAGCTTATCCGATGGCTAAGACTCCATATTATTTGACACTAATGGATATGAAGGAATTAATATCATAACTTCAAGAGTTGTTAGGTAAGGGATTTTTATGCCCAGGTGTGTCCATGAAAGCCGCACACGTCCTATTTATTAAGAAGAAAGACAATAGTATGCAACTTTGTACAACTACCGAGAGTTCAACAAGATGACCATCAAGAATAAGTATTCTTCAACTAGAACTGATGATCTATTCGACTAATTTCAAGGATCTGGTTGACTTTTGAAAATCGACTTGAGATTATGGCACCATCAATTAAAGGTGCAAGAATAGAATTTTCCTAAGACGCCTTTTCGAACTCGCTAGAGACATTACGAGTTTGTGATAGTGCGTTTTGACATGACCAATGCCCTAGTTTTCTTCGTGGACCTCATGAATCGAGTGTGTCGACCAACATTGTATAGATTTTTCATTGTCTCTATCAATGAATTCTGATCTATTTACCAACACGAAGGAGCATGTTTAACGTCTTAAGTAAATTATTATTATTGCATTGAAAAAAATATATATATATACGTTATTTTTTATTATTTTTTCCAAATGTGCAATTGTATTTAGGAAACATAAATTTTAGGCCATGTTGTGAAAGTAAAAGGCATTTCAAACATTGAATGGAAGATTGACAAAGACTAGTTCTAGCATCACCTGAAGGAGCATAAGAATTTGTGGTTTATTTTGATGCTTCAAGACTTGGGTTAGGAAGTCTCTTAAACAAAAGAGAATGGCAGCAACCTATACCGTGTGTCATCTAAAAAGATATAAAATGAACTGTTAAACCATGACCTAAAGTTAATCTCGACATCTTCACACTAAAGAATCTAAACACAAGATGATAATAAAACAAGTTCTATTATTGAACTAGAATGACTAAGGAATTAAGAATTACGCTCGATAGACATGGATTTTAAGGACTCGTGAAGTCAAGAAAATGGTTCTTGACGAGACACCCAAGTCAAAGTATTTAGTGTACGTGGGAGATGAAAATGCGTGTCATGACCTATAGAATAATTAATTGTGGTATTTCATGAAGAGAGAGACCACAAAGTATGTGAAAAATGTCATACATGCCTAGAAGTAAAAGCAAAACTTCAAGGACCCTGTACTAAGTTACAACCATTTTAGGTGATCGTATGAAAATAGGAAAACGTAACCATGTACTTAGTAGCAAAAGTAACAAGGACCAAAAAAAAAAGAAATAATACCAGATGGGTCATAGCTAATAGGCTGGAAAAAAAATAGTGTCATTTTTAGCCGTTAAGGAAAAGTGTACCTTAAAGGAAAGGGATGAGCTATTTATGAACGAGTTTGTCTCAAAACACATAATGCATGCGTCTATTAAATCAAACTAATAAAGTCACCTCAAGATTCTACAGGAAGTTTCAAGAAAAATTAGACATTAAGTTGTTAGACGGTATAACTTATCATCCACAGCCTGGTGATCAAAATAATAGAGCGACTCAAACTCTCGCACATACTAAGGTCATGTATTATTGACTCAGGAAGTAGCATTCTTATTTGCCCCGGTAGAATTTTCATATAACAATGCCAGCATTAGAATGCCACCAAATGAAATTTTGTATAGACAGAAATATAAAACACCCATATGTTGTGATGGGATTGGTTCGAAAGAACTTGATAGTAACAAGATTGATAAAGTTACTATAGAAAATATCAAGCAAACAAGGGCTCCAATAGAACAAATCGGATGAATAAAAAGTACTGCACTAATAAAAGAAGAAAACCGGTCAAATTTCAAGTATCACCATAAAAAGACATAATTAGATTCCGGAAGCAAGAACTCATGATTCACTGACCCGTTCTAAGAACATTGCACGAGTAGTAAATGTAGCATATTGTTAGACCTACTAGATGAATTAAAGTTTCATAAGCCAAAAAAAAATGGTATGGAAGGACTAGATAGGAGAATTACAACTTGACGTGTCTAACATTTTAGTAAATAAGAAATTTCGAGGACAAAATTTTTATAAGGTGGAGAAATTTGTAACATCCTGTTTTATGGTAAAAATGAAAATATAAGAAACTAATATTTCATATATATTGGATGAGTATCTGTTGAGTAAAACGACTATTTTAAACATGAGGTATCTAGATGAGTATTTACCGTTATGAAAGAACCTATTAATAACGCTACTAAATATATTATATTAGGCCTTACTCCATTTCTAATGAAGCTTGGGTTGAAATGAAGAAAAAAAATAAACTTGTCCTAACGATATATCTGTAATTTCATAAGACATTATATTTTAAAAGAAGTTAAAAGAAAATAAGATTCAAGCTAAATTAGTCATAATAATAATAATAATAATAATAATATAAGACTTTAAATGTGAAAATAAACTAACAGTGCACGTGTGAGTGTGTAGGGATAGAATTTGAGAGTATAACATGACATTATTTTAAAAGATTACGCGTGTAATTTTAGACAAGATAAGTATATAATATAATCTTTATTTTAAAATTCTCTTGGACAACAAGTTTAACCGACCAATTCAAGTCGGTCAATTTTGCGTATTTATTAGAAAGTTTCATTTGTTTTGAATCCACTATAATTCTCTCTTAAAAGCAGTGACGCATTTATGGTATTTCTTTCCCTTCACTTTACTATCTTAATAATTAATTTAATATTTTAATTAATGACTTATTTAGTTATAAAATTAATATTTAAACATTATTTAATTAGATGTAATTTAGGAACCCCAGGCACGGCCATAGGTAAAAGTGGTAACCGTTTAATAATAAATAAACATAAATATTTAATGGCATCAATAATTAGGGTAAGGTGTATGATGTAAGCATAACCTGTCTAGTACGTGCACAACTAGCTTTGTGATGCGATATGAGCACTTTGGTCATGAATGGTTAAGATAAACCATGAATTATAAATTAGTGGGTATGGTTGTTAAAACCGTAACGATGTTTGGACTTGAATAGTTGTGCACAGTAATGACAGTTGTTGTGCGAAGAGCCTGTGATTATTATGATATTACTTTCCGGACATGGATAAGTAAACTAGTATATTAAATTCTAGATTTCAGTTGAAGTGGAAAGAGACACTAATTAAAAAGACACACTAATTGAAGAAAGCTTGTCCAGTGAGTGACTTAAACTATTTTCAAAACTCTGATACACGCTCATAAAATTATTTGGACTGTGATTGATCTTGTATTTGAATGGCACATATGGTGTAGCACCCAAGGTGTTATATATATTACAATGATCATTATATTTTCCCGAGGGGACATGCACTTTATACAGCAGCAGACGTGCGTAAAGTCTGTATGTGCGAATATATAATGCTGACCCGGCTTTAACGTGAAGCGGGCGGGTTATAATTATGGCATAACATGCAATGAGCTCATACTTGATCTATGAAATTGTTTTAGTATCAGTTTATTAAATATGTCGGTTTATGTGACTCACCAGCTTTGTGCTGGCGTATTTTTACCCGAGCATGTATTACAGGTTAATAAACAAGGACATGGAGATTAGCTACTATGAGTTGGAAGAGTTTAGATGTTTTATCCTGTTACAATTAAATTTTCTAGTAAGTGTAATAGTTAGACATGTAACTATATTTTAGTTTTTATATAAGATTACCGTTTCGCTGTAAGTCTGTACTGACCGGTCACTATAAGTACATCATCCTGGGAGGGGTGTGACACTAGTTCTAACAGTGAATTCACTTTTGACGGGATTCGGGATCTTATTTTAGGCGAAGACGTCAAGCGAAGAAATTCAGGTGAATCATCAAGTGATATAATGTATGTTGGTAGAGGAAAAATAACTGAGGTAGTGGGAGCGGGAACAGGAAAAGGTGTCAGTCTAGGACTCGGAAGGATGTGGTATGTTGGAACTGCAATGAAGCGAGACACTTTAGGAATCAGTGTCCGAATGATAAGAATGAAAAAAAATAAATCAACACTGCAGAAGAACGCTCAGAGGATGAGTTTTTAGTTCTTAATGTTTAGGATAATGTTGATTCATGGGTCATGGATTCTGATGCTTCATTTCATGCTACCAACAGCAGTGAAGCATTGCAGAATTTGAAGGAAGGTGATTTTGGTAATGTTAGACTGGCGAACAATGATGTTCTTGATGTTACGGGCATGCGTGACATGAAGTTAGTTACTTCAGTTGGTTCATGGACCTTGAAGCCTAAAGAAAAAGTTAATTTCTGTCGGGCAGTTGGATGAACAGGGACACAGGGTTAAATTTGGGAACGGGCAGTGGAAAGTTGTGAAGGGAAATCTTGTCATCGCTCGAGGAAGAAAGAGGGGTTCATTGTATATGGTTAGTTTATCGTCTGAGGGAGTGACCGACCTAGTTCAGAAGAAGACCAAAGTTCGGTTTACAGAGTTTAGTGGGTAGAAGAAGGTTTGTTTTGCAGGAGATAAATCCGGAGCCACGGGTTAGATTCTGGTTGAACGTGCTAGAAGAGATTCAGAAAAATCAGTCAGGGTTTTTCGTGGCAGTGGGAGCACTGGTAGTCAGTCAGTCAGTCAAAGCTTTAGCCAAAGTTACCAGATAGTGGGTTAAGAGAACCAATATTTCAGCGGTTAAAGTCTCTCCAGAAGATTACCTGCTTAATATGGAGAGTGTTGTTTGTTCTCAAGGTATTCCAGGATTCGGCGGTTCGTGCAAGTGGGAGCCAGTAGGGACAGAGAATGAGTCGGTGGCAGTTGTAGCCATCACAGATGCGTTGAAGCTTGATGAGAAGGCAGATGCAACCAGGAAGACGAGAAAGATTACAAGAGGTGCAAGCGATCATCGGCAAGCAGTTTGAAGATTATCAAGCCTCCAAGTGGGAGATTGTTGGGTTTATGGATGCTTAATTGGGCCCGGGTTAGAAGACATCTTTAGTGGCAGGTTAATTAAATTGAAGACCGATGGCAGCCTGACCCGTTTATTTAATTAAAGTTCATTATTAGTTTTCTTGGGTGGTAAGTTGTAAACCCTAGTATGATCTCTATTAATATTCATTGTACATGTACTCCCTCATCACGAGTGAGGCAGAAAACAATAATAAAGTATCCTGGTTGCAGCCCGTGGACGTAGATCAGCCGACCGAACCACGTAAATCTCGCGTGTTGATCTTCGTTTATTTTTCTCTTACAGATTATTTGTGTTTGTGTATGTGTTGCAATACCCCGAATCCCTAACACAAACAAACCGCTTAGGCGGTCAATCAAACTGATTAGAAAACCAACTGCGTTGAAACCAATTATGTAGAAACCGATTTAGAACCGACTGAAAACGCAAGTTTAAAACCAGTTTGTACTTTTCACTATTGAAACCGGACAAAACCAATTGTAATCCAAACCGAAGCTGATCATAAACCGATTTTGACTTTTGTTGACAAAACCGAACCAGTTTAGGGTTTGAAACCCGTTTGTGCACCTTTACTTGATGGTATCCATATGTCCAAATATACACCATAGCACCTTACCTTAGACTAAGCCGGGCAGACTCCACGGGCTTGGGTTACAGGTCAAAACAGGTATGATTAGAACGAGTGACAATTGAAAAGTCAATAGCATTCCATGTAAAATAAGTTAGGACAAAATCATGTTTTAAAACGTAACAATTTGGTTCGGTTCAAAACGACTTTTGGCCGAAATGAAGTTAGGTTGAAATTAGGGATGCGAAGGAGCCGAGATGCTCGATAGCTAAGCTACTCAAGATTGGATTGATAAAAAGCTTAAAATGATCCAAGCTTTATCGAGCTCGAGCCTAGTTTAATTTTAAGGTTGAACTCTTTTCAATTTCTATGTACTAATTTTACACTGCACAACCAAGCTCGAGCCAAGCTTTGGCTCATTTAAGGTACTGCATAAGCTCGAGCCGAGCCGAGCCGAGTCTAGTCTAGTCTCATTCACGTTTTTCTCAAAATATATTAAAAAATGTAAATAAAACACTAATAGAGTTAAATATTTTTTGCATCTTTGTGGTGAACCCGCGGATGGACTTTGCAACCCCGCTTCCAGAAACAACACACCATCAACATTCAATTCAACTTTACTGTCACAAGTCACAACTATACAATCTTTAATTCTTTATATCAGTTTTAATAACTTGGGCCTACAAAAACAATGAACAGCTTCATGTTTTACACATGGGTTTTGTTGAGTTAATCATCACAAGTTTCTGCTAAGCAACAATGGCAGAAGAAGGTGGTTTCAACTTTCAAGTGTTGATAGTGATGAACGAACACAAATTTTTGACTTGATATCGATGGAAATTCTAGGTTCTAATGGGTAAGATAATAATGCTGGTTTCAGGTGGCACGGTGGTTCTTACGGTGGTGTTTAGGGGTGTTCATCAGATCGGATAACGGATTATTCGGATTTGAAAATTTTTGGACCCTATCCAAAATCCGATCCGATCCGAATTAGGAATATTCCTATCCGATCCGAATCTATCCGAATTCAATTTGGATCGGATTCGGATAATATCCGAATAATCCGAAATTATCCGAATAATCCGAAATTATCCGAATAATCCGAAATAAACCTAAAATTTTCCTATTTTTTTGTTCCTAATAGTTTAATAGTTTAGAATCACAATATACATATAAACCGGAAAATACGAATTACTCTTAACACAAATTTAAAGTTTAAACTTCAAATAATAGTCTTATAAATATACCAAACCGGAAAATACCACTAAAAACATGTTTTTTATTCAGATTAAACGATATCCGAATAATCCGAACAACCGAATTTTTTAAAAGTCCATATCCGAATCCGAATTACTTATTCGGATATTCGGATTGATCCGAATAAGAATTCGGATCGGTTTATTTGGGTTTCGGTTTCGGTTCGGATTTGTTGAACGCCCCTAATGGTGTTTCAAATGATGGAGGTGGCTGTGGTTTTAATATAAATGAATTAATATAGATAATTAAAAGATAGCAAATTTATCGAAACACCCTTACATTTAACGTGTCTAGATATAACGGAGGACTCAAAGTGGACGGAAATGCCCAAGTCAAGGGTGTAGGTGAGTTATTTTTTAAAGCGGGATTGCAAGGTTGCATCCGACTGTTCACCACAAAGGTGCAAAAAGTACTTGACTAATAAATAATAAATGAGACGGTCCTGAGCTCAAGCTTGAATATTTGGCTCACGAGCCAAGCTCGGGCCTGGCGCGTTGGTGTTGGAGGCGCCGATGCCAGTAGTGGTGGTGGCATTGCAGGCGACAGGTAGGTAGTGAAGGCAAATAATAGTCATGAGTGAAGCTAACATACGTGGATGTTTTTTTAAGTTTTATAATAGCCGTAGTTTTGACACGGTGGCTAATTTGAGTAGTCCTAAATCGACGTGTTGACTAATTAGAGACGACCGAAATGCACCATACCCAATCAGCTTTGTCTATATGCCACCTCTATAAAATCAAATAAAGAAAAGACCAATTCCACACACATAATACAAATGGACATGTTTTTACAATAATCTACTTACAAGTATTTAGATAACTGATAATAAATACGCGTGGCACTCAAACATTGTATATATACAATTCTAACAGATTATATCGATCGAGTCAAACCTGGTCTACTTTTGAGTTTTGAGCATTCCATCCTTTCCACTTCATATTGCTGAGCCATCCGAACCCAAGATACAGTTGACCCGACTTCAGTTTGACCAAATGTTGTCGGTATGGTATCAGTATACTTCTCAAACCTGTATAAGATTTAGCTACTCAGTTAACCATTATTATTGCCACAAATAAACAAACGGTACTAACTTAAACTTGGGTGTAGAGGTATAAACGAGCCGAGCCAAGCCGCTCGTAAGCTACTTGACATTGGCTCACTAAAAGCTTGAAATGAGCCAGGCTTAAATGAGCCCGAGCTTCAACTAAATTGGAGCTCATTTATAAACGAGCACGGGCATCACATACCCAGCTTGACTATGCTCGTGAGAATAAACAAGCCTATTATCTATATAAATATAATAGTTGTATTACATTTAAAAATATATATAAGATTATAACAAAATTAAAACAATGTAATTGTTACATATACCAAATCATACAAAATAATCAAAATATTTAATATATAATACCCACGATTGGGCTTAGCTCTAGGGTTGTAACCAAAGCGAAACAGCACGTCAGCTACTCAAGTCGACTAGCTTAAAGCTTGAATCGAGCCGAGTTTAAACAAGATCGAGCCTCAAAATATAGCTTGTTTGATTAAAGAGCTCGACCCCGAGCTTCTAGTGTAAATATACAAATATATAAAACAAAATTTATATAAATATAAGTCTCTTTTAGGCTCGTGAGCTAGCTCAAGTTCTACCTTTAAAAATGAAGCTCGAAATGGACCGAGTTCAAGCTCTTGTAAGTTATCGAGCCAAGCCCAAGCTCGCCTAAGCTTGAGCTCAGCTCATTTAACACCTGTACTTGGGCATTTGGATGGCATTTCTCAGACCTGTTAACCCCCTCGAGCCGCCCAATTTCCATCTCTAATAAATCCTATATTAACCTCAAGTCAAATATTAATGATTACTTAAGGGAATATTAACTAATAATGTAGGGCCCGCTAAGTTTGACCGATAAGGAAAGTCAACATGTTACTACGCCTGTAAACGACCCAAACGTTCAGTAAACAATTTGGCGGGGAGTTTGTTTGTTTGATAAAAAAAAAATGAACACAACCAACATTTTTCGTTTATTTAGTTAAACAAACGAGCATAAAAACATGTCTCATTTGCTCATTTTGTTCGTGAACTTTCATTTATGTTCGGTTGTTCAAGTTCGTTCATTTGTATATTAATTAAAAAACTTAGGTCTATCACAATTAAGTCAAATTTTATGAAATACCAATTACAATTTAGTCCAGTTTTATTAACTTTCTAGGCCCAATAAATTGATGTTCACATTCACTTCTAATCGGCGTTTGCTCAATTATGTTCGTGCATTAGTATCTAGTTACGTTCATGACCCATCCGTTATACAGTTAACGAATGAACATAAACAAACACGCTCATTTTCTTAAAAAACAAAGTCCGTTTAATCGTTTGTGTTCGATCGTCCGTTTGGTTATTGTTTGTTCAGAGTGGACAAACAAACAAACTATTATACGTACTATATATCATATGTCGTTCTTTATTCGTATATTTAGTTTAGCTACACCACTCACACCATCAAACGGTCGTCCATAAAACACTCCGACGGTTGTTTTGACCAAAAGAGTCATAACTTTGAAAATTATTGGTCGTAACAGTCACTTGAACAAACTATAAGGGGTCAAACTCGGAAAAATATTGGTCAAGATCTCCATGAAGCCAATATCCAGATAGTCGTTTGACCATAGAGAGTATGGAATTTTTGGTCAAAACGATCGCTCAACCTTTATCTATGTCAGACGGGATGGTTTGCATAGCTGCCCCAAGTTTAAAACAACTATTATTTGTATAAAGTACTCTTATATTAATTATGTTTGATGAAGGAAGGCATCGATGGCTGACATGTGGTGTTTGTGGCAAATCAACCAAAGGTTTTACAATATATTAGTTACAAACAGTAAATTATAATTGTAAATATATATATATATACAAAATAATTAAAATATTTAATATACAATAACCATGCTCTGGCTTGGCTTTAGGGGTGTAACCAAGCCAAACAGCTTGTCAGCTACTTGAGATCGACTCTCTTAAAGCTTGAAACGAGCTGAGTTTAAACAAGCCCGGGCCTCAAAATAAGCTTGTTTAATAAATGATCTCAAGCCCGAGCTTCTTGTACAAATATACACAATATATACATAACAAAATTATTATAAACAAAACTATATTTTAGGCTCGTGAGCCAGCTCGAGCTCTACCTTTAAATATAAAGCTGGAAACAAGTTGAGCTCGAGCTCTTGTAAGTTATCATCCCAAGCCCAAGCTCGCCTAAGCTTGAGCTCAGCTCGTTTACACCCCTACCCGGCTTGTTTAACAACACCTCTACTTGGGTAATTGAATGACATTTCTCAGACCCGTCTTGACCCGTTAACCCCCTTGACCCGCCGAATTTCAATCTATCGTATAATAGCCTCAAGCCCTCAAGTCAAGTATTTGTGAATTGTGATTAATAAAGGAAATATTAACTAATAATGTAGGGTGAAGTCAGACCAATAAGGAAAGTCAACCTGTGACTACGCCTGTAAACGAACTGAATGTTCAGTGAACAGTTTGGCGGGATGTTTGTTACAAACAAACACGAACAACATTTTTCGTTCATTTTGTTCGTGAACTTTCATTATTGTTCGTTCGTTTAAGTTTCGTTCATTTGTATATTAATTAAAAAATTTAGGACTATCACAATTAAGTCCAATAAACTGATGATCACATTCACTTCTAATCAGTGTTTGCTCAATTATGTTTGTTCGTTTGTTATCCATTTACGTTCATGAACCATCCGTTTATACTTTTAACGAACTAACATAAACAAACACGCTCATTTTCTTAACAAACAAAGTTCGTTCAACTGTTCATGTTCAATCATTTGTTCGGTTATTGTTTGTTTAGAGTGGATAAACAAACAAACCTGATATGCACATCGTCTTGTAAAGTTGAGCAACCCTAGCATCTCCTTTAGTAGCCATGTGGGGCCTCTCCAAACACTCGAGAAATGCCAGGTCAGCCTTCAAAAGCTCAGCTTGATCATGAGTATCATAACCCATATCATGACAATAACAACAATAATCCAACCAATCAATCGGTCGTTTATCCCAAAGTAGGGACCCGCCATCTTTCCCGCTCGACCAGTTCGGTCCACAGTAATGCCCGTATCGTGGAAAAAACTGAGATAAAATCGCGCGTGGGCCGGTGTGCCACGGAACCTTACACACATATGGCCTGAACCGAACAGCAGAATAAGTCAAACCCGGTTCAGAAAGATTGTACCGGCGTCGTTGTGCGTGTTTCTTTAGCTTTTTGTTTAAAAAAGTTGGCATTTGGATTTTATTGGCAAAAGGGATAATTGAAGTAACTGACATTCCCAAAATCTTGACATCAAAAGGCTGCAGTTTTTGTAATTCTTCTAGAGTTGATGATGTATTCACTTTATCTGAAATCATTTCTGACATGGAGGTTGTGACAGTCTAAATAGTATTAAATCGTTGAGCGAGAATTTCGTTATTCACATATTTGAGGCGCTACCGGGCATTATCAGGACCTGCATGTAGCATGAATAGAATCGATGAGAACATGTAACACTAGCCTTTTGGTTTTGTAATATTTTACAAATGCCAAGAATTAACAAAGATACACGAAAATGATTCCCACTACCAATTTATACTGTTGATCTTTTAGAATATCATGCCAACTTTTATATTGCAGAACTGATTTAACAAATGATTTATATCTTAACCTTCATGTGTATCTTTCTTAAATTGTTAGATCCAAATTACAAGATAAATGTCATGAAATAAATCAAGGCTGGACATTTATTTAACAAACAAGACTTCATGCGATCAAAATTGCATATCAACAGAGTTTCCTTACACACAAAGGTCGAAGGTGCAAGTTCTTAATGAAAGGTGCTAAAAGCAATTCATCTGAAATAAAAAAGTGGGCCGCGTGTTCTGAAATCCATGACGGATGTTCAAATGAGATGTGTGAGAATCCCATAAAATAGAGGTATCCATTTTTCATAAAGATATCAAAATAAAAAGTGAAGCATATTAAGTTATTAACCAGCTCTGATCAACAGGCATATAGCTGAACCTGGAACCCATTGCTTTGTTTGTTTGTTTTTTGTTTCCAGCTATCAAATTAACCGATAAGTTGCAGCAGAAAACGTATTTATTCTATAGATCATTGGTATTGCAGTGATAATCTTATCTAAAGAATATGCAAATTCAAACATACCAAATTGTCAATACTAGGTCAAGTTCTGAGTCATAAATTTGCCTATTCCTTTATCTAGACATATAACCAACTGTTGGAATTCATTTCAAATCACATATAGAACTACCTAAAACCGAACTGAAGAAAACCGGTCAAAAAATCTGATAGTTATTATCATACAAGCATCCGCATTTCCTATCCGGTTCTCGTATACCATAGGCAAGAAAGAAACCTTCTAGAAGTCATTATATAAACGAGCCTGTTCATTTTCTTAACGACGCAAACAAGAAAACCTCGTTCGTTTAATGTTCCTGAATAAGCGAACACGAACATGCTTTGTCTGAGTTCGTTTGGTTCGCTTACAAGCCTAGATAAGTTGGGAGAGGTTCATTCTAGATGACTAAATTATTGTGAGAACAAAAAGAACAAACCTAAATCGTTCAATTTTTTCTATCAATGGTTCATATTACGTCCTAGTTCATGTCAAAAAAATAGCTTATTCTTTCTTCTAGACGTATAATCAACTTCTGAAATTCATTTTAAATCACATACCAAAAACAGAACTGAAGAAACCGGTATGAGAATCAGATAAAACTACCATACAAGTAGTCATATTTCCTATTTGTTCTGCTCTTTTATACCATACGTAAAAAACTTCTGGTTCTATACTAAAATGAAGAAATTGCATAACAAAGATGCTTAATACTTCATTTGTAAAAACCAAAAAGCCTAACACTGTTGATATTGACTAACTTTTGTATTCACACATCCAATAATTCGATCTAGGGATGAGATCGATACCGTACGGGTAATCAACCGTACCGACAAATACCAAAAACAAGTGCAGCCATATACCGAATATCGTAACGATTTTTCTAGTGTACAGATCAAGTTCTGAATCATAAATTTGCCTATTCCTTCATCCACATATAACCAACTGTTGAAATTAATTTCAAAACACATAATAATTATTATCATACAAGCATCCATATTTCCTATTCCGTTCTCATATTCCATAGGCAAGAAAGAAGCCTTCTAGAAGCTATGCAGTTAATGCTTTAAAATATCGGATATCGGTCAAGGACTGATGAAATCGGTCGCGGTGGGATATCGGTAATTTTAATATCATGCAGAGTTTATACATCATCATCATCATCATCGTACTCAGTATATCCCACCAATAGCAAAGCTATGGTAGGGTCTGAGGAGGGTAAGATGTAGGCAGCCTTACCTCTACCCCATAGGGATAGAGAGGCTGCTTCCGGTGAGACCCCCGGCTCGATAGTAGTTTTGCATCAAGCCTTGGACATAAGGCACATAGCACTCAATCATCGGGACACCGGCTGATCGGTGCATGTACATTAATAAATTAACCTTTTGCAATTTACGAAACACGAACAATTGTAGCAAGTAGGAACTGATTAGACTTAAAACACTAACATTAAACACTAAAAAGTGACAATTAAGTTAAAAAACTGATAACGGGAAAATCGGTGATATATCGGTCAATATCGCCGACATTATCAGTACCGATAATATGACCAATATGTGATCGGCATTTTGCTAGAGTTCCAATAACCGTTATAGCACCGATATCGACTACATATTCTAGAAGTCATTACATACTTCCATTGTAAGAGCCAAAGCCCTAACAATATTTAGGTCGGCTCGCTTACCATAACTGACTAAATAATTTTTGTCTATATTCACACATCCAATGAAATACCAACACCGAAAACGAGTGAAAGCTGAGTAGCGGTACCGATTGTGTTTGTTTGGTGAATGATAACCCTAAGTAAGTGTGATAAGTAGCTTGTAGATGTTCGTAATTCAGTAACATAATCAGTTATCAACTACATATTGTCGATGTCCAATCTACCAAATCCTTTAGAAACTAATAATAATAATTTTCATAACAACACAAAATTCAAGCATAATAATGAATAATTTCGAAAGTTGAAATTCAAACCCAACGCTGAAATTATACTAACCAGATTCACCGTAATTTGTAGTGTAACAGCTGATTGATGATCACACAATTTTGGGTTTTTATTATTATTATTATTTAATGGAGAAAGAAAAGAAAGAACATATATATAATTATCTATTTAAAGGGACCGACTCCACTATTTAATTTAATATAAGATATTGACCGAATATTCGTTACATCATATCATGCGTCTATCTTAGGCTATGCTTAGTGGAGGGGCTACCATTTCGGGTATTCTGCGTCGTATGGTGTCCAGTCAGCAAAGGGTGAGAATTTGTTTTTCAGGTGTAATGGTGTAAGGGCTACAACTAGTAATATAATGTTCCCTCCGTCCCATTAAAAGTGTCCTGGTTTGATCTTTTAAGTCTTTCTTGTTTAACTTTGACTGGCAATATTTTTATAAATGGATTGGGTTTTAAATGTATTTTACATTGATATAATTTCATCAAGTATTATATGGCACGAACAAAAATATTCATTGTCAAAGTTGCAATTCAAAATATGACACTCGGCGCGAGTAATATATATATATATAATAGTATATATATATATGTATATATAACACACACACATCCATACATGCCGGCCCCACCACACCCCTTCTTCCAGGCGACGAGAAGACCTCGCCCCCGCCCCTTTTCGCCCAAAAATTGCCTAGAGGGGCGGTGTTCGCGCCCCTTCGCGCCCAAAATTCGCCTAAATCGGCGCCCACTACACGTAGCCTTATAATAAAAGACTACCACTTTTGCCATTTGTCAATCTCATAGCCCTTCTCACATTCTTTTCAAACAATTTCAATATATGGTCGTTTATTTTTTTAAGTCATTTCAATATATGAATGCAATATTTTAATTAAATACAAAGCCTAACCGATTCATTCATTAACATTAGTGGTGAGATATGAAAATATCAAAATTTAAGTTGCAAGTGTGTTAGAATAAAATTTTAAAGTCACGGTTAAAAAAATAAAGTTGCATCATTGTTAAAGAATTGGAATTTGTATGGTAAACTACAAATTGTTTTTAAACTGGGATTCGACAACAGTGCATAATTTTTTTTATGTTCATTAGCTTAGCTAAATGAAAAGCGACACTTATATCTACATCATAATATAACTGAAACAAAAAATACAATAGGCCAAAAAGTTAAATCACTCAATATATTAAGTCTACAAAATAAGTTTGTTTCTACAAATAAAAAAAAATTTACAACTCTAGAACAAAAACTAAAAAAATACCCTCATTTTTTTTTCTTATTTCTAATCCAGATTTGTCATCTTAATCTTGAATAATATCTTGAATAATATCTGATGAATTACCAGTCCAATGTTTACAAAGATAGTTATGTTTGACATGTACAGAATCATTCCTACCTATAAATCACCTGCTGCTGGCTGCTGCAACACAGCTCTCGACCGCCAGTACTTTATGCGTTAAATGTGGTATCCGTCGGTCAAATATCATCTCCATTACTGTCATTTGGCTGCCAAACACAAAGTGTCAGTTTAGATAGAAAATCAAACTGCACTTCTAAAGCAGGTTTTAACCCTTCGTTTAGGGTGTAAACGAGCTAAGCCGTGTAAGAGCTACTTGAGATCGGCTCGCTAGAAGTTAAAATCGAGCTAGGGCTCAAGCATAAAATAAGCTTGTTTAATAAGCAAGCCTATTAAAAATACAGTTATTATATATACAATTATTATATATACAATTATGATAAAACTAACAATATATATCTTATATATAAACATTATAACTAAACATAAAGATAAAAATATTTAAAAACATAAAAAATTAACTAATAATTAAAATGACCCGAGCCCGAACGTCACTTATTGAGCTAGCTTGCGAGCCTAAATGAGCATGTTATTTGATTAATTTGTATGTAATATATTACACATAATTATTTATAATAAATTATGAATAAAAATAACTAAATAATATATATCATGCTAACATAAAATAATTAAGAATATCGAATATGTAAAAAGAAATTAGAACAAGAAAATTAATTAAAAAATAATAAACAAGCCAATCCTTGGCTTCACTTATTGAGCACGAGCTAGCTCGCGAGCCTAATTGAGCCTATCATTTATATACCTTTAATTTATTTTATTAATTATACAATTACCATACGTAAAACTATGATAAAATAATTAAATAATATAGATGTTATATACAAAGTTACAAACAATATAATTACAATTTATATAAAAATAATTAAAAATACATATGAAAACTAACTGACAAATAATAAATGAGCAAAGCTTGAGCTTGAAAACCTATTCAGAAGCCAAGCGATTTAACGCTAGACACAAGCCGAGCTCAAGCTCTTGATAAATTAAACGAGCCAAGCTCGAGTTTGGCTCATCGTTTACACTCCTATTGCGTTTAACACTTAACTCGAGTTGAAACGCAACCTTAAACAGGCTAGATCTAGAGATTGATGACGGTACCTGCTGCCAAGAAGTCGGTTTACTGGGCCCCACACCCGCTTCATCTACTCGCTTGTGTTCTGCTCCCGTACTACCCGTGAAACCGCTAATGAACCCGTTTCTAACATGGTTAGACGACGAGCTGGTTTTAATTCCAGAATCAGGCTCGGTCATCTCAACCTTCGGGTGGTTATCTATGGAGGGATTTTGTCCTGAAGTAGATTGGATTTGAGGTCTGTTTGGGAAACTGTCGGGCACCAAACCGGATATGGGTCTCAGATTTCCAGGTAGGGTAAACGATGAGGGCAGAGGCGGGTCTTCGCCCACTACTCCAGGACCGAATTTTGTGCCAGGTGGCAAAACCTTTTCTATTTTCTGTGAAGCAATTTTCCAGGCAACGGGCCCAAGGTTTGCAGCAAAGCGAGCTAAGCTTCTAGCGTATCCGTGCTCCGCATGTAAACCCACCTGAATTAAAAGCGAAAATAAGTAATCATGTATTATTTCATGTAGCCATGTAGGCCCCACAGTGTACATCTAGCTTCCAATTATAATACATAAACCATACAAATATTAATAATAAAAAAGCCACACTTGCTTCTAACTACAATGATGTATGTAGTGGAACTATAATTTTAACAAATTGTATAGAACTTTGGTACATAGTCACCAAGAAAATTGTCATCGTATAAACCAGAAAACTTAAAGAGCAAGATGCATCACTATATTATATTATATATAAATAATATAGTTTTTTAATATTATCTATATGTATAATAAAAATATAATATCATATACATTGCTCTTTAAGTTATGATTTACAAGGTAACAATTTTCTTGATGACCTTGTAACGAAGGTCTATACAATCCATTAAACCAAAGTAGCACTTCATACGTAATTGCAATATTTAGCAAGTGTACGATATTAGCGGATTTTATGGTTTGTATATGTATGGTTAATGTATAGAACTGTAAGCTAGATGTGCATCCACCTTATTATCCTATGCATCATCTAAATCTAAACAATATGAAAACTATTTCTTAATGGTATAAATATGTACGCACTTGAGTTTTTTTGTATTTGAGTTTAAATCAAAGCGGCGACCCTTTGATACCGGTGTAGAGCCTAGACAGTTTGATCAGGCCCGACCCATTATCACTTTTTTGTCCATCTTCTAAAAAGTTAATAACTTGAAATAATAATTTAATTTGTTTCTGAGAAACGTACCGCCATTAATTGCTTCCTTTCGCCACCAAAGTTGGACAAAAGAGGAGACTCGTAAGCATAAGCTGAAGGATGAAATTGTTTGTATGTGTCACGCCTCGTCTCGTCAATAATAAGATTTTTATTCCCGTACTTCATGTCGGCTCTCCGAATACGTTCTGAAGATTAAGAATAGATAATATAAAACATGAGCCAACATACGTTTTGTTGTTAATAATTCAACTTGCTTTGAAATATTTGAAGTTACACAAGGAAAATTTCCTATGTTTTTCATGATCTGGTTTGTATCAATATCATTTACTAACGGACATTTTATGGATTTGACTTATACTAAAAAACTAAAAAATCAGTTTGCCTATAAATGAACCGAACAATCACGAACGAAGCATTTTCGTGTTCGTTCGTTTATTTTCACCGAACAATTAGACAAACAGGGTTTTTTTTGTTATTAAAAAAATGAATATGTTCAAGTTCGCTTATGCTTGTGTGTTGACAGTACAAACGGTTCATGAATATAAACGAATGAACATATTTTAGCTCAAGCCATTTAAAAATAAATGTGAATAGCATCATGTTGGGCCTAAAAAGTTAAAATAACTATATTAGCGAATATAAACGAGCGAACTTTAACAAACGTAAACTAATGAACATAAATGAACGAACGAGAGATGTAGTCTTGTTAGGTTGAGCAGAAAACCGAAAAAACCGAACCGAAACCGAATTAACCGAAAAAACCGAACCGAAACATTAACCGACGTTTTTTTTTTTGTTTTTTTGAAAAACCGAAATTTCGGTTTCGGTTCGGTTACTCATTTCTAAAAAACCGAAAAAAACCGAACCGAACCGAATAACCAAACCGACATATTCACCGAACCGAACCGTATAACCGAACCGAACCGAACCGTATTGATTCAGGATCCACTAGAATATATAATTTGTTTAGCCCAACTTTGTAGTCCACAAGTCTTTGTTTAACATATACTAACTGTGGCCCATTAGGTTTAACAAAGTTCGTTTAGCCCAACCGAACCGAACTTATGTTTAAATAAATGGGTCCAAGGGTCAATCTAAAGCCCAAAGTATAACAAAAAAAAACGGAAATAACCGAACCGAAACCGAAAAACCGAAACCGATCGGTTTGTATATTTGAAAAAACCGATATTTCGGTTTCGGTTTCACCTAAAAACCGAACCGAACCAAACCGTGCACAGCCCTTGTCTTGTACGTTCATTAAATTAAATGAACAAAATTGTTTATTCTTGTTTGTTCGTTTAACTAAATGAACTAAGTTGTTTGTTCATGTTCTGTTCATGTTCGTTTTAATAAATAAACATTAAAATGGATACCTGGAAACTCTTCATTCCAATCTGTCAACAACTCTGATAAATGTTCACCGTTGCAAGAGCGGTGGTGTGAACCGAGTGAACCGTCAGCTTGATATCTATAAAGCATGGGTGGTGCTTTTCTTAAATTGTAAGGTGTGGACTCGTTTGTATTGTCTTCGATGGTTGCCAGGGTGGCACCTGAGGTAGACTCAGGACCAACACGGTCCAATGGAGGTCTGCCAGGTGTCTTCTTTACCTGTTTGCCAGGTGGCCTCCCTCTTCTCACTACTTTCGGTTGTAATTCACCGTCTTCACCTTCTTGCCTCAGATTTTCAAAATCCCTTTTTGCCAACTCTTGTATAGCCCGAGCCTAATAAAATAAATATAAGAAACTAAGTTTAAAAGAAATATATATATTTGTTTAAGCTCGTGTATTTAATAAATGAACAATAAGTTTTGTTCATTAGTTAAATGAGCCAACATGAAAACATGCTCGTTCGTTCATTTATGTTCGTTAGTTTACATTTGTTTAAAAAACTATATTTGTTTATGTTCTTAAATATTTGTTTAAATTAGACACATTACGATTTAGTTCACTTAAAATAAATTTTGAGCCCAACACATTCTTATTCACATTTACTTCTAACTGGATTTAGCTCAGTTATGACTGTTCGTTCGTTTACGCACATGAACTTACTAGTTTAAATAGTTAACGAATACTCAGACAAACGTAAACATGTTCATTCTCTTGACGAACAAACATTAACAAGAAAACCTTGTTCGTTTAATTGTTTGTGTTTGATCATTTGTCTGGTTAAACTTAAACGAACAAACATGAGCATGCTTTGTTTGTCTTCGTTCGGTTAGTTTACAAGCCTACATGTATGAATTATTATAAAGTATTAGCATGTAAGCAAAGTAAGCCCTACCTGCCGGAAGTAGACAGTGTCAGATGAATTATACTGCATCGCGTTGGAGCAAATCAAATACACATCCGACTGCAAATCAAAATCTCTGATTATAGGCAAGAAAAAAAATCATAAAATGTAGACACTTAGGGTGTGCATGAATCGGTTTGAGTCGGTTTTGGGCTCAAACTGAAGCAAAAACCAAAATTTTGGTTTTTGAGCTTTTGAAAACCGTTTGGTTTTGGTTTATGATCTGGGTTCGGTTTGGTTTTTCCAATTGGGCTTGAAACTTTTGGGCCAAAATAAAGTTGGTCAAAAACAATGAATTTGGGCCTAAATCTTTTTGTTAGTTAATAGAAAATTGATTATTATACAATTGGGTTAATAAATTTGAGTTACAAGATTTATTAAACTGTTAAAAAATACTTAAAACTCAAAATTAAAAATGAAAATCCATAAATACCATTTGATTTTTGGTTTTGACTACATACAAAACTGAAACCGAACCGAAAGTGTGGTATTTACAAAAACATAGAACCAAACCATCGGTTTTTGTTTGGGTTCCGTTATTCGGTTTCGTTTTTTCCGTTTTCATGCAACTTTAAATTATTAGACCAACACAAACCTCTAATTCTTCCAAATTTGCATAACGTCCCCCATCAAGTTTGCTCCTAACAGTACCAAAATCCATAGGATGCTTAATAACTTCATGGTAATCAGGAAGCTGCATACAAACAAATAAACCTCTTCACATCAGTAAAAAATCTAAAACAAAATCAATGAATAACACTTGCAAAGTTAAATATCAAAGCACCTCATCCGGGTCAACGGGTTCAGAGAAAACCGCATGAGTGTCTTTCCTGTAAAACAGTTCAAATAATCAAGTAACAGTACAAGAAATAACATGTGTTTTATTCAATATATATATATATATATACTCACTTTTGAAGTCTATCAAGAATAAACACCAACAACTTTTTGTCTGGTAAGGGTGTTGTGGGTCCCGACAATGGTGACCCTGCACATAAATTGACATCAAACATTTATAAACAAAACATAAAATTGTACTCTATTCGAGAATATAAGAAAAGGGTTTATGATTAATACCATGCAGAGCGTCCATTGCTTTCAAGATCTTTTCACCCTACAAACATAAAACCATAAGTTACAATAAAAGTATACACATAAAAAGATTCATTAAACGCAGATACTAATAAAAAATCACATACAAAACAATTATAATTATTATTATTACAAAAATCAGAAGAGACACACTTGAACTTTTCCATAGAGAGATAATGGTGGTGGGGGAATGTTCCTTTAAGACAGAGTATACCACTCATACATGATATACATATACATACATATATATATATATATATAATAACAGATCAACAAAGATTAACAAAAGTAAAGCTTTCAGAGTTTTCAAAATAAGCTAGAATAAAATGCACAAATTACATAACAGAATACACATACAAGATTCATTAAGCAGAGTTAGTAATACAAATACACTAATATTAATCAAATCAACGCAGATGGCAAGTACAGGTAAATTGAAAGAATAACAATTATTATTATTATTATAGAAACTAGAAAAGACAAAACTGAACTTTTCCACATAGACATAATGGTGGGAGAATGTTCTAAGTCAGAGTATGCACTCTCATATAAGTAAAGCATATAGATTAATAAAAGTAAAGCCTTCCAGAGTTTTAAAAACATGTAAATATATGCATAACAATACATGTATGTTATATATTTAATAATACATACAGACACTTCTATCTATTTACAGGTTTTGTAGTTATGGTTGCATCCACTAAAAACAAAACTTGACCAGGTCAAACACACGTACCTCCACTCCCAATCCAATCTGGAACAACAAACTAAAAAAGCAGTTGTATTTCCCGCGAAAATCCAAATAATATTTCAGTTATAAAGACACTTCCTTTCCCATAAATTTTGCTATTTTTAATATCTCCAATAATATATATTTTTATACACTTTTTCCCTTAAATTCCACTATTTTAAACTACCAACAATTAATTCCACAACAATCCCCAAAATAAAAATAAGAAATAAAACACACATATTCAAAACCCTAATGTTAAAATTAAAGATACTTCCTTTTCTCTAAATTTTCTATTTTTAAACTCTCCAATAATATTTTTATAGACACTTTTTTCCCTCTAATTTCACTATTTAAAACTACCAACAATTAATTTCACAACAAACTATTATTTCAAATATACATATATTTTCCTTTTGTTTTTTTTAAACCAATAATTTTTACATACTTTTTCCCTCTAATTCAAACCACCAACAATTAATTTAATAGTCTCCACAACAAATCCCCAAATTCAATAAAAAAACCCTAAAATTACCTGATTATCAACGGCAACATTCCCAGATCCGGATTTGGCATTCGAATCGGACGCCGAATTACCCGACCCGGATCTAATTAAAGCCGACGAATGATTGAATTGCTGTTGATCCGATTGAGGCAAACGGACAACCAGCTTCACTTTCTTCTGTTTCCGTTCATCTTCATCATCGTCATAATACTCATCGGTGGATGTTGAATTAGGGTTATTAGGGTTTCGTCGATTGGATCTTCGTTGTTGTAAGGAGCGTTTTTGGAGGTCAAGAAGAGATGGCCGGCCTTTCTTCTTCTTCGCCGCCGTGGCACCGGTGGTGGTGGTGGTGGTTGTTACCTTACCCATGGTGTTGGTGGTGTATATTAATTTGATGTGTTTTGTATGTATAGCTTTTGTATTTATCAAGTTGCTATAATACTCCTAATTAATAATATAATATAACTATTTTTGTTTTGTTTTGTTTTTGTTATGTTTGAATTGTAAGGTAGACACTTTTGGTCCTTTGAGTATCACTTTGTGTTTAGGTTTTTAAAAATATCGATTCGGATGTGTAAAATGTATTGTAAATAATTGTGTATGATTGGTTTGGGTTTTGAGGCTCTTAGTCGGTTTATGTAAGGAGAGGGTTAGACCTGTCCCGGACCCGGGCCAATTTAATGGTATTCTTAGGACCCGAGAACCAACCCTATTGTAAATAAACGGGTATAATTTGTATTGGGTCTTGCAGGTCTTACCCGGATTATGCTCATCCCAAGAAATCGACAATTCATGTTCGGGTTGAACTGGTCATGTTCATGAAAACTCGTGAGAAAATTGGTTTCTGATCGTCATGTGTCTAACATGACTTTTAGTTTGTGTTGGTTAGATTTTGGCATGTCAACAAGATAGCGTATTTGAGACCTTTGTTTTGTGGTCTGCTAAAAGAAAAATCATTAAAGATGTGTTTTCTCTTAGTTGTGTGTTTATTAAGAAATATAATTTAAGACTATACCAAGAGTCTCTAATATGTGGTATGCGTTAAAAGTTAACGTATCATATAATTTTGTTAAGAAGTTAAAATCATCTAAAGACATAATTAGGGGAATTTGGAACTAAAATTAATGAAGATAAATGAAATTAGAAAGATTTAGCACTTAACTTAATTAAAATTTATTTGAGAAGCTAGAATGTGGTCATGGTGGAGGTCGTTGTGGTAATAGAGGTGACTTTGGTGGTGGTGACAAAGTGAATGACTACTTGGTACCGGGTGGTGCGGTAGTCGTCGGGGTCACATTTAATGGGATTGTGTCACACCCGGCCCTGAACGGCGGAAACAGCCGGGCGCGCGCGAGTGGGGATTGATACTTAAGCACGGGCCATTGCAAACATTCAAGATAAGATTTTCATTGCGCATGAAATGTTTAATACAAATACATTACATTGTTTAAAAATTACATAAAATCATCCAAGTATAAAAACTGTTGAAGATTTCCACGCCATATCCCCTTGCGCGGCGAGAACAACCACGCGCATCGAAGGGATAGAACTAAAATCTTCCAAAAAGCTAGTTTTAGATGTTCAGCGTGAGGTGCTCTAAGTGTGACTCCATGCGCTACTTAGTTATCTCCTGAAAGACACGTAAAACATTTGAATCAGTATAAACTGAGTGAGTTCACAAGTTTTAGTAACTTGATAAATCGTATTGCATCATAATCTTGATAAAAATCATTCTGAAACATAATTCTGATAGCATCATTAAAACACATGCTTGGTAAAACATAGTTCTATCAACATATTCTGATAAAATCGTTCCGCGGGTTACGCGCGAACATTTCTGGGAACTGTGCTCGTCTGTGTAAGTGGCGCTGCCACTACGAGCGAAACAAGTAATACCGTCCCGCGGGTTACGCGCGGACACTTCTGAAAAATCGTGCTCGTCTGTGTAAGTGGCGCTGCCACTACGAGCGAATAATACCGTCCCGCGGGTTACGCGCAGACGCTGTGCCGGAAAACAAGGCGCTCGTCTGCGTAAGAGGAGCGACCTCTACGAGCGGGCTCAAACCCATAGTACTGCCCCATGACCATACTAGGCACTCGTCTGTGTAAGAGGTGCGACCCCTACGAGTGGGCGGATCAAACCAGCAGTCCCTACCCTTAGAGTTCCAATGGTAAATTGATCACTTACTCGAATTCTGGCGCACATACACTGTAAACCAAAGATAACCGTTTGCATTGCTCATCATGAAACATAATTTAAACATAATCGTTTACATAACTTGTAAGTATACCATGATAAATCGTAATTTAAGTACGTGTCCCTCGCCCCGAAAACAGTTTAAAAATAGTGAAAACAGTGAAAATAGGGGCTGTGAGACTCACCTGTGGTTCTTGTTAAGGGATTAATCGAGATTCGGGTTTTCTTGGTGTTGGCCTTTGAATTGAAGGTCTAGAATACGATTAAGAAGTATATATATTAAGATCAAGAAATAGGAGAATATAAGGGTTGGAAGGTAGATCTCAAGGTTATATTCTCGGCTTACCTAGTAACAGGATCGGATGCTTGGGAGATGATTAGTGCAAGTTTGCAGTTCTTAAGAGAGAAGTTTGAAGTGTGTTTGGGTGATAACTTAGGTTACATATTTATAGTCAAACTCAAGGGAACACAATCCCTTGCTTTAGGGGATTGTAATCTTTTCATATCTAGGTGTAATGATGATAAAGTATGGAAATTATTATTATTTATTTAAAAGTGGAGTAGTGGATAAAAGATTTGATTTGATTTGGTCAGGACATGCAGGTCTGGGGTTGGTGAGAATAGGGTGGCTGACAGTTGACTTTTCATGTTACAGTGTGCTTTTTCAGGTACTTTTGTCAGTGTACAGTAAAAAGTGGAAAATCTCTGAAACACGCTACTGTTTCCTTTTGGGCGGGAGTAATCTCCTTACATCTGGAGAATAGACTAAGTGTTCTGCGCGTATTACTTTGTGCGCATAGCTTTCTGCGTGAAGGACATTTCTTTGCTGCGGGTAGGCACGTAACCTTCTCGCAGTTAGGGACATTGAGTTTCATTTGTAGATTCTCCAGGTGGTCTTGGTATTTCAACATAGTGATCAGTTATGTTGAAGTCAATTCCATCTTGGAGCTTCAGACAAACTAGCTCTCAATGTTCCCGCCATGCGGGGAGGTTAGTTCCCTTCCGCACGCGCATAAACGATTTAGGATGCACCCGCCTTAGCATCATGCGGGATGGTCAACCCATTAGACAACATAACGTTAAGGTACATGAAAACATAAAGCCAAAACATTCGCGCATGGCGCATATAACATATGCCCACGCTGGTTCTTAACATGGCGCGCTCGCGCAGGTCGCACATAACAAATGCACGCGCTGACTCTAACATAGCGCGCTCGCGCAGGGCGCACATAACAAATGCACGCGCTGACTAACATGGCGCGCTCGCGCAGGGCGCACATAACAAATGCACGCGCTGACTAACATGGCGCGCTCGCGCAGGGCGCACATAACAAATGCACGCGCTGATTCTAACATAGCGCGCTCGCGCAAGGCGCACATATAACATAATTACCTAATATTTAGGTTGATTACTTGGTTTAAGGGATTGGGAATTTACCGGGTGTCACATTCTCCCCCTGTTAAACGAATTTCGTCCCGAAATTTAGGAGACGTTGCTGGCAGAAGCCATGCTCTGAAAGAGGTGTGGGTATTTCATGCGCATCTGGTCTTCTCTTTCCCAAGTGAATTCAAGCCCACGGCTCGAGTTCCATTGAACCTTTACTAACTTGATTTTGCTTCTGCGTAACTTTTGTTCTTTCCAATCGGTTACTGCTATAGGTTCTTCTACGAAGTGCAGCTGTTTGTCGATGTGAATCTCTTCCAACGGCAAAATCAACGTTTCGTCAGATAAGCACTTTTTGAGGTTGGACACATGAAACGTATCATGAACTCCACTGAGTTCGGCGGGTAAACGGAGTTTATAAGCAACCGGACCGATCCTTTCCAGGATCTCAAATGGTCCAATGTAGCGCGGATTCAACTTCCCTCGCTTGCCGAAACGGGGGACTCCTTTCCATGGAGAGACTTTCAAAAGTACTCTATCCCCTACTTGAAACTCCAACGGTTTCCTTCGCACATCTGCGTAGCTCTTCTGTCTGTCGCGCGCTGTCTTAAGGCGATCCCGTATCTGAAAAATCTTGTCTGTTGTTTCTTGGATCAATTCTGGACCAGTCATTTGCTTGTCACCCACTTCAGCCCAGCACAGTGGGGATCTACACTTGCGCCCATACAAAGCTTCAAACGGCGCAGCCTTGAGGCTTGTGTGATAACTGTTGTTGTAAGAAAATTCAACCAATGGGAGATGAGTATCCCAGCTACCTCCGAAATCGATTGCGCACGCGCGTAGCATATCTTCCAATGTCTGGATTGTTCGCTCGCTTTGCCCATCCGTTTGAGGATGATATGCCGTACTCATGTCAAGACGAGTACCTAAAGCCCCTTGTAACGATCTCCAAAATCTTGAGGTGAACCGACTATCTCTATCAGAAATGATGGACACTGGGACTCCATGTTTTGAAACTACTTCTCGAATATACAATCGGGCTAACTTTTCCATCTTATCGGTTTCCTTGATCGGCAGGAAGTGCGCTGACTTAGTTAGCCGATCCACAATAACCCAGATCGTGTCGTAACCCCCAGGTGTCCTTGGCAGTTTGGTGATGAAGTCCATAGAGATTTGTTCCCACTTCCACATGGGAATTTCTGGCTGTTGAAGCAACCCTGACGGCTTCTGGTATTCAGCCTTTACCTTCGAACACGTCAGGCATTTACTGACATACGTCGCGATGGCGCCTTTAAGATTGGGCCACCAATACAGCGTTTTAACATCATGGTACATCTTGTCTGCGCCAGGATGTACGGAATACCGTGTCTTGTGAGCTTCGTTTAATACTTGCTCGCGCAATCCTCCTTTGAGAGGGACCCATATGCGGTTAGCAAAATATCGAGTGTCGTTCTCTTTGATCTCCAAATTCTTAATCATACCTCCAAGGGATTTGTTTTTAACAAACTCTGGTTTCAAGGCTTCTTGCTGAGCGTCTCGGATGCGGGTAGAGAGATCTGTGTGAATGGTCAACCTTAGAGCCTTGACTCGTAGCGTTTTTATTCGCTCCTTCCTACTTAGCGCGTCTGCTACTACATTCGCCTTTCCAGGGTGGTACTTAATTTCACAATCATAATCATTCAACAACTCCACCCATCTTCGTTGCCTCATGTTTAAATCCTTTTGATCAAATATATGTTGAAGGCTCTTGTGATCCGTAAAGATTATACACTTTGTACCATAGAGGTAATGGCGCCAAATCTTTAGCGCGAAGACAACCGCTCCAAGTTCCAGATCATGCGTTGTGTAGTTCTTTTCATTGGTCTTGAGTTGGCGCGAGGCATACGCTATGACTTTGTCTCGCTGCATAAGGACACATCCGAGTCCCTGATGTGAAGCGTCGCAGTAAACGACAATGTCATCCGTCCCCTCGGGCAGAGACAGAATTGGCGCACTACATAACTTCTGTTTTAACATTTGAAATGCTGTTTCCTGATTTTCGCCCCAAACAAACTTCTTGTCTTTCTGAGTTAGCGCGGTCAGAGGTAGAGCTATCTTGGAGAAGTTCTCAATGAAGCGTCGATAGTAGCCAGCTAGTCCTAGGAATTGCCTCACCTCAGTTGGGGTTTTTGGCGCTTCCCAGTTTTCGATGGCCTTGAATTTGGAAGGATCAACGTGTATTCCTTTCTCGTTTACAACGTGACCGAGAAAGTGAACTTCTCTAAGCCAAAACTCGCACTTGGAAAACTTCGCATACAACTTTTCTTTCCTCAACAATTCCAAAATCAATCTCAGGTGTTGCTCATGCTCGGCCTTGGTCCGAGAGTAAATCAGAATATCATCTATAAACACAATCACAAACTTGTCCAAGTATGGTTTGCACACGCGGTTCATCAGATCCATGAATACAGCCGGCGCATTAGTTAGCCCGAAGGGCATCACTAAGAACTCATAATGGCCGTATCTAGTTCGGAAGGCTGTTTTCGGCACATCTTCCTTATGGACCCTAAGTTGGTGGTATCCTGACCGTAGATCTATCTTTGAATAATAACTGGATCCCTGCAACTGGTCAAATAAGTCGTCAATCCTCGGTAAAGGGTACCGATTCTTGACTGTCAGCTTGTTCAGCTCCCTGTAGTCAATACACATCCGGAAGGAACCATCCTTCTTCTTAACAAACAGTACTGGAGCTCCCCAAGGTGAAAAGCTTGGGCGTATGAAACCCTTATCCAATAGTTCCTGTAACTGATTGGATAGCTCTTGCATCTCAGATGGAGCTAATCGATAAGGCGCTCGAGCTACTGGCGCAGCTCCTGGGACTAAATCAATACGAAATTCGACTTGTCGCGGCGGCGGTAATCCTGGCAAATCTTCAGGAAAAACTTCTGGAAATTCGCGCACCACTGGTAAGTCTTCAATTCTTCGCTCATCTCCTTTCTTCTCTACTACATGCGCCAGGAAGGCGTAGCACCCTTTCCTTAGGCACTTGCGCGCCTTTAGGCACGAAATCAGTTTTGTCGCAACTCCCCTTCTTTCCCCTTGAATTACCAAGGTTTCTTCGTTCAACAGTGGGATCCGAACCTGCTTCTCATGGCAAATAACTTCCGCGCGGTTCTCGACTAACCAATCCATACCTACCACGATGTCAAAACTTCCCAAGTCTATTGGCAACAAGTTAATATTGAACCCGTGACCTCCCATGACTATAACACATTGTTCAGTTCTTTCGTTCGCGCATAACTGCCTTCCATTGGCTAGTTCTATAGTATAAGGCGTGTCTAGCCTACTGGTTGCTAAGCCTAGGGAGTTTTTAAACTCAGCGGATATAAAACTTAGGTCAGCGCCAGTATCAAATAAGACAGATGCAAAATGGCCGTTAAGCAAAAACGTACCGGTTACCACATTCGGCTCTTCTTTAGCTTCACCCGCGCCGATCACAAAAGCTCTCCCGCGAGCTTGGTTTCCCCTTTGCGGGCAATCCCGACTGAAATGCCCTGGCTTTCTGCATGCGTAGCAGTTGTCATTGGCTCCAGCTTCTTTAGCACGGCAATTCACCGTCTTGTGCCCTGGCCTGTTACATTTGGCGCACGTGACGCTCGCGCATTCACCCTTGTGGTGAAACTTGCATTTGTTGCACCATGGGTAAGGCCCGCTGTATCCTTTCCTTGATGGCTCCGCGGCTTGGATCGCGTAAACCCTTGCGCTTTCCTGCTTCTTGAACGGTGGCTGCTTGGAGTCGGACCCTCGGTAGTGAGAGTTCCATTTCCTCTTGGAGTCAGAGGTTCGCTGCTCGTTTCCGCGCGTAGTCAACATACCCGCACGGACCGTATCCCTTGTAAGGGTGATGGCCCGCGCTACCGCCTCATCAAAGGTTGGAGGCGCTGCGGCGTTGAGCGGAACCCTAACAACAGGAGGTAACCCAAAAATATACCTCTCGATCTTCTTTTCCTCCGTGTTTGCCATGTTTGGTACCAACTGGCAAAGCTCGTTGAACCGGTTGTTGTAGGCGTCGATATCCGTTCCTACCATGGTGTGGTTCCAGAATTCCTGCTGCAGACTCTGGATTTCTGCGCGAGAGCAGAACTTTCTCATCATCATTTCCTTCAGTTCTTCCCAGGTCTTGTGAAGAGCAACTTCTCGCCCCAAAGTCTTCACTTGAAGTTTCCACCAAGACGAAGCTGCTTCTTGGAACATGCATGTCGCGTAAAGAACCTTCTGGTTCTCACTACATCTGCTAATGGAGAGAACTGTCTCCATCTTGTCAATCCAGTTGTAGAGCCCAATGGCCCCTTCGGTACCCTTGAATGGCCAAGGCCTACAGGCCATAAATGTCTTATAGGAGCACCCTTTGTCCAAGGCTCCTGAATCGGGTTCTGGGGTCTCGTTCTGACGACCCTGACTTGATTCGGCCTTGCTGGCCTCATGTGTCGCAATCGCCTGCGCGATTATTTCCGCGAGTTCCTCGGGTGTCATGGTAATTCCCTTGGCTCTGGTTGGAGGCATTCTCGCTTTAAAAGAGTGAAAATATATTAAACTTAGCGCATGTACTCTGAGCACATAATGTTCTTTATCTTTATTCACTAGACACTGTGTGACCCGTGTTCCTAAGTGTGTGTATAGTTTCTTTTGAAAATATTTTCTTTGAAAAATATTTCATGCGATTCCCCAACGGTTATAGTCTAGGTTAAAACTTCTTTTCCTAGTTCGCTATAACCAGTGCTCTGATACCAATCTGTCACACCCGGCCCTGAACGGCGGAAACAGCCGGGCGCGCGCGAGTGGGGATTGATACTTAAGCACGGGCCATTGCAAACATTCAAGATAAGATTTTCATTGCGCATGAAATGTTTAATACAAATACATTACATTGTTTAAAAATTACATAAAATCATCCAAGTATAAAAACTGTTGAAGATTTCCACGCCATATCCCCTTGCGCGGCGAGAACAACCACGCGCATCGAAGGGATAGAACTAAAATCTTCCAAAAAGCTAGTTTTAGATGTTCAGCGTGAGGTGCTCTAAGTGTGACTCCATGCGCTACTTAGTTATCTCCTGAAAGACACGTAAAACATTTGAATCAGTATAAACTGAGTGAGTTCACAAGTTTTAGTAACTTGATAAATCGTATTGCATCATAATCTTGATAAAAATCATTCTGAAACATAATTCTGATAGCATCATTAAAACACATGCTTGGTAAAACATAGTTCTATCAACATATTCTGATAAAATCGTTCCGCGGGTTACGCTATGAACATTTCTGGGAACTGTGCTCGTCTGTGTAAGTGGCGCTGCCACTACGAGCGAAACAAGTAATACCGTCCAGCGGGTTACGCGCGGACACTTCTGAAAAATCGTGCTCGTCTGTGTAAGTGGCGCTGCCACTACGAGCGAATAATACCGTCCCGCGGGTTACGCGCAGACGTTGTGCCGGAAAACAAGGCGCTCGTCTGCGTAAGAGGAGCGACCTCTACGAGCGGGCTCAAACCCATAGTACTGCCCCATGACCATACTAGGCACTCGTCTGTGTAAGAGGTGCGACCCCTACGAGTGGGCGGATCAAACCAGCAGTCCCTACCCTTAGAGTTCCAATGGTAAAGTGATCACTTACTCGAATTCTGGCGCACATACATTGTAAACCAAAGATAACCATTTGCATTGCTCATCATGAAACATAATTTAAACATAATCGTTTACATAACTTGTAAGTATACCATGATAAATCGTAATTTAAGTACGTGTCCCTCGCCCCGAAAACAGTTTAAAAATAGTGAAAACAGTGAAAATAGGGGCTGTGAGACTCACCTGTGGTTCTTGTTAAGGGATTAATCGAGATTCGGGTTTTCTTGGTGTTGGCCTTTGAATTGAAGGTCTAGAATACGATTAAGAAGTATATATATTAAGATCAAGAAATAGGAGAATATAAGGGTTGGAAGGTAGATCTCAAGGTTATATTCTCGGCTTACCTAGTAACAGGATCGGATGCTTGGGAGATGATTAGTGCAAGTTTGCAGTTCTTAAGAGAGAAGTTTGAAGTGTGTTTGGGTGATAACTTAGGTTACATATTTATAGTCAAACTCAAGGGAACACAATCCCTTGCTTTAGGGGATTGTAATCTTTTCATATCTAGGTGTAATGATGATAAAGTATGGAAATTATTATTATTTATTTAAAAGTGGAGTAGTGGATAAAAGATTTTGATTTGATTTGGTCAGGACATGCAGGTCTGGGGTTGGTGAGAATAGGGTGGCTGACAGCTGACTTTTCATGTTACAGTGTGCTTTTTCAGGTACTTTTGTCAGTGTACAGTAAAAAGTGGAAAATCTCTGAAACACGCTACTGTTTCCTTTTGGGCGGGAGTAATCTCCTTACATCTGGAGAATAGACTAAGTGTTCTGCGCGTATTACTTTGTGCGCATAGCTTTCTGCGTGAAGGACATTTCTTTGCTGTGGGTAGGCACGTAACCTTCTCGCAGTTAGGGACATTGAGTTTCATTTGTAGATTCTCCAGGTGGTCTTGGTATTTCAACATAGTGATCAGTTATGTTGAAGTCAATTCCATCTTGGAGCTTCAGACAAACTAGCTCTCAATGTTCCCGCCATGCGGGGAGGTTAGTTCCCTTCCGCACGCGCATAAACGATTTAGGATGCACCCGCCTTAGCATCATGCGGGATGGTCAACCCATTAGACAACATAACGTTAAGGTACATGAAAACATAAAGCCAAAACATTCGCGCATGGCGCATATAACATATGCCCACGCTGGTTCTTAACATGGCGCGCTCGCGCAGGTCGCACATAACAAATGCACGCGCTGACTCTAACATAGCGCGCTCGCGCAGGGCGCACATAACAAATGCACGCGCTGACTAACATGGCGCGCTCGCGCAGGGCGCACATAACAAATGCACGCGCTGACTAACATGGCGCGCTCGCGCAGGGCGCACATAACAAATGCACGCGCTGATTCTAACATAGCGCGCTCGCGCAAGGCGCACATATAACATAATTACCTAATATTTAGGTTGATTACTTGGTTTAAGGGATTGGGAATTTACCGGGTGTCACAGATTGGCTTGATTTTTTTAAATAAACTTATTGTTAGAAATCGAGTGTGATTTTAGTCGAATAACTGAAGTGAATTGTACATTAATGGGACTGGCCCGAACCATTGATTTGATAACTAGTGGGCTAGATTTGGTGATTATGTAGACCTCGATAGAGATACAAATAAGTCTAGTAACAATACCTTAATCTATCTATATCTATACTATATATAATACATGAGACATGAGCAAATTAAGACACTAAGTTTTTAAGTAATTTACAACTTGTAATGCATATGATACATCCCTTAATACATGTAAGATAAGAGCGAACTTGTCTATTACAAAATATGCTTAAGAATAATTATAATATTTTCCCCTTTACTTAACTCAAGTTTTGTAAATTTATAAATAAGTTTCAACTTTGGCTCATCGTCTTTACTCATGTATTCCTTTTAACTTCAATTTTAAACTAACTTCCCATCAACGATTTTAAACGGCTATAACTTTTCCGTACATTAACAGTATTTTTTTAAAAATTACACCATAAAAATGAGCATTCTATTGTCTTTAATTTGAGTATGGTATTGTTATATTTTTTAATTAAAAAAATTTAACATGTAATCTATAAAGTCGATGTTCCAGGGGATCCAGTTAGAGTTGGAGTATACTGGTCGTATTAAATCCCCTCAAGCCCGAGGGAGGGGATTTAAATCTTTCATTCCTTCGTGTTCAGCTATAATAATACTAGACATTATACTTGTGAGAACTATTAATTAGTGAGTTGCAGGGAGAGATTTATGTCACCACAAACAGAGACTAAAGCAAGTGTTGGATTCAAAGCCAGTGTTAAAGATTATAAATTGACTTATTATACTCCTGAATATGAAAACAAGGATACTGATATCTTGGCAGCATTTCGAGTAACTCCTCAACCTGGAGTTCAACCTGAAGAAGCAGGGGCCGCAGTAGCCGCCGAATCTTCTACCGGTACATGGACAATTGTATGGACCGATGGACTTACGAGCCTTGATCGTTACAAAGGCCGATGCTATGGAATCGAGCTTGTTCCTGGAGAAGAAAGTCAATTCATTGCTTATGTAGCTTACCCATTAGACCTTTTTGAAGAAGGTTCTGTTACTAACATGTTTACTATTAGGGCATAGAATTTATGCTGATGATCCTCTATCCTTAAGTGACTTGTGGATCAATTATCCTTGAGATATGTTCCAGGTTGCGAAGGATCAAGGATCCTCGGTATTATTTGTTTACTAACGATTATATTTGAGTGGTGTTGTGATCAATAGGTATAACAGTTGGACGACTTGGTCACCTTATTTAATCGCTATTGGACTCATAATGCATGTGGTCAAAGAGATGAGAACGGCTAGTGGGAAGAGTGGCGTAATAATTGGGATGTTAGTTATGTGAAATTTTCTTTATAACGAGATACTGGATCAGCTAGGTTACACACTTGTTTACTTCGCACAACTCATTATTATTCAGAGCTTCCTCTTAAGCAACACACACACTTAGATACTCTTGTATTACTGATCCATATTTCCACAATTGTAACCCGATTTCTTAATTAATATAGTGGTGATAGACAATTGTCGTTACCCGAGGTTTTTATGTCGGCGATCCTTTAAAGATCAAGGGCCTTTCCTCGTATAAATCTTTGTGTTCATCAACATATTACATATACAATCACAAACATCAAGTCCCACAATTACGAATTTGGTTACATTATCCTTAGTTGATTTTTTACCAAAACAATTTGGCGCCCACCGTGGGGCAGTTGGTGCTATAATCCAGATTATTTCCTATTAATTTTCAATCTGTTCTACCCATATCACTTACAATGGCATCTCAACAAACCTCTGCTTCATCAACCATGCCTTCATCAGTTTCACTCCCACCAAGATCTTTACTACCAATGCCTCCTCCACTTGCAGGAGCACCGAAGACTACTGCTGCTGGAAATAGGACTCAAACTCCAGCCTTCCAGAGCTCGAAAACCACTGCTGCCACTTCGGTGATTAAATCTAACAATGATGTTTCTGCTATGTTCTCGCAGGTTAAAGCATATATGGAACAGCAAAGCAAGACTAACCAGAGGATCCTTCGTGAGATAGAAGATCTCAGGAGGACTAAGAGTCCAGCAGAGGATTAGACTCCTCTGATGCCTAGGATGCTGGATTTTACCACTCCACGATCCTTGGCTCAACTTTCTCAAGGATCATCTATCCTTCAACTGGGATCCATGAGTCAGCAAACTCAGGGATCCTCGATTTTCCAGCATGGATCATCTATCCTTCATCTGGGATCCATGGGTCAACCAACTCAAGGATCCTCTTCCCTCCAGCAAGGATCATCCATCCATCAGTCAGGATCCTCTAGGTTGTACCATCAAGGATCCTTCATCTTCCAGCCTCAATGATCCTTCTTCCAGAATTAAGGATCCTCGGGACTTCAGCATCAAAGATCCTCAAAGATCCATGAAGGAGACATTAATCTCATGCGGACTATTGCCTCCAGTGGACCAACTGTCGTGGCGGACGCTTCATATCTTGGCTACTCTTATGGGATGCCGACGTTCAGTCAACAAAGAGGTAACACATATAATCTTATATCCTTAGATGCTAATCTTGGTTCCATGCATGATACATGTATCAACTAGGCTATGGCTAAGGAACTTCAGAAGCTTAAGGATATGATATCCAGCGTGCCAGGAGTGGTCCGACCAATCTCTGAAATACCAGAAGGGATCCACAAGTTATCCAGATTTTCTCCACTAATTTGTGATTCTGAAATCCCAAAACGGTTTCAGACCCCCAATATGAAGGTGTATGATGGAACAACTGATCCGGAAGAGCATGTGGCTCAGTATAGGGAGAGGATGAAGATCAATCCAAATCCTGAAAGACTCAAGGAAGCTTGTCTATTCAAGGGTTTCGGATCCACACTAACTGGATCTGCATTTAAATGGATGCTAAGTCTTCAACCCTACTCTGTTACTTCTTTTTCGCACTTAGTTAATTTATTCAATAGCCAATTTTCTTGTAATAGAAAATTCCAAAAATTGACTAGTGATTATATAGAGTTATCCAACTTCGTGATGAATCCCTAAGGGATTTTGTAACATCCTAAAATTTATAATGTTGAATAAAGAAAGTTACGTTTAGTGATTTCGCGTTATTAATTAATTAATATCGAGTAAAGAACGGATCATGGATTTAGATTAATTGAGATGGGTTAAATAAGAATGGGCTCTAGGTCCATGGGCTTTAAGGGATATAAATATCCCCTAAACCAACCTAAAACCCTAAACCCTCATTTCATTTCCATCATAATCTCTACACACTCCAAAACACACACACACCACACACCGCCATATACGGCCGGCGGCCGAGGGAGAGAAACGAGCAAGATCCGAGAGAGAGTAAACGATTAGTTGTGATTAAACAAGTTAAACTAGATCCAAACGAGCACAAAAGGTATGTTCTTGACCTTTAAAGTTTATGTTTTATTGAATGTCCTTAAGCTTAAAGATCCAAGCTTTATAGTATATACGGGATATATATAAGAACGAAATGGTTAGGGAACGTTAGGGGGTGATGCCGAACCATAACAAGGGTATTAAAATCGCCAAAATGCGTGATAAAAACCAAACACGTAGCGAACTGGGCAACTTCGCTAGCGAACTGGGCAACTTCGCCTGCGAACTGGGTAACTTCGCCTGCAAAAGCTTAACTTCGCCTTCAAAGCATAACTTCGCCTACGGCCAAGATCGCCAAACTGATAACTTCGCCTAAAGCTAAGTTCGCTTAAGGTTTAACTTCGCCTAAAGCTAAGTTCGCTTAAGGTTTAACTTCGCCTAAAGCTAAGTTCGCCTAAGGTTTAACTTCGCCTAAAGTCAAGTTCGATTAGAAAATAAATTAAAAACCTAATGGAAAATGTGTCAAGCTCGACCCCAGCCAGGGGCTCTGCCCCTTGGACCCTGCTAGGGGCTGCCGCCCCTAGACCCCGCTGCCAGGGGCGCTGTCCCCGGACCCCCGTTCGTTGTGGGTCATATAAAGATAGAAATACAACATGAGTAGTAGTAGTTAATTGATACGTGTAAATATTATACAGTTAGCCGTGCACAGCTCAATAAGGGAATAACTATTAACGGAGGGCGTAACAGGATTCAGGTGAGTTTCTAGCCCCATTCCTTGTTATGTTTTCGGGGCTGTGTGCATACTCGATGTGTTTGTTAATACATTTATCCTAAGTGATAAGTGTATGCCATATGTGATATATGTGATGGATATGAATGATTGCTTGTCGGTACGCGAACGATCTTCGGATATTGCGCGTACTGTCAGGTTAAAAATAAAGGTACGAATATTATATATCGAAGATGTATGAACATTACAAATGAATACTTGTCGGGGCGTGAACGATCTTCGGATATTGCACGTATCGACAAGGGGTATGGTTGTTAAATGAATGATGTAAAGAACGCCTAGAGTGTTCTTATGCTATAATGTAATTATTGTATATGTGAAGTATGTGTATACAGGTACACGAATGGTATGTGAGTTCTACGTTCGACATAGTAAGTTAGGATGGCAAATCCCTCTAGCTTCTGTCGGACATAGACTCGGCTGGTGATGGCGTAGTTAAGGACTGCGGGCCTTATACGTAATGTAGATGATAGATGTAAACGTAGTTAAGGACTGTGGACCTTATACGTACTTCAGATAGGCATCAGCATAGGAAAGGACTGTGGACCTTATACGTGCTGTATTTGTGTTGTGGTAGCATAGGGGAGGACTGCGGACCTCGTACGTGCTATGAATTAGGTTGCAACATAGGGAAGGACTGTGGACCTTGTACGTGTTGTGGATGTAGGATGGTATAGGGAAGGACTGCGGACCTTGCACGTACCCTAAACGGTGAACATAGGTAAGGACTGCGGACGTTTTACGTGTTCACGACCTTGAGTACAGGTATAGACGGCGGACTATGAACGTACTCTCGGTAGACTGAGGTTAGTGATTGTAGATATGTATGTATGTATGGTAGTAAGTATGTATGTAGAACAGAAGGGTAACTTGTTAAGTATGGATATGTATCTTCGGATATGTATGTATGTGTATGTATTGTATGGCGTCCGATTAACTAGAACTCACTCAGCGTAGCTGACTTTTAGTATGCACGCAGGTGAGTAGAATGAGACAGCTAGCTTGAGCGGGCACATGGTGGGCGAATAGGAGACTGGCATCTGAAGACTCAAGATGTTTTAATGTAATTGACGTTTATTTTGAAAGACAAGAATGTTTAATTAAGGCAAGTTTTGGATTGCTGTAACGTTTCATGAAAGTTTTTATATTCCGCGAAAGTTTTAATGAACTCTGATTTGTAAGAACTGTGTTTATGAGTAAATCCGACGCTAAAGTAAGGCTACCGGGTTCGGGGCCATACAGATTTTGTTACAAATTTTGGAAGGGAAGCTCTAGAGATCCCTAATCTTGATATTGCTACGGCTTTTGAGGCATTCAAGATGGGGTTACATAAGGGCTCCCCATTTTATGACGATCTTGTTATGACCCCGTGCCAAGACATTAGATGAAGTCAGAAACAGGGCATTCAGGTTTATAAGGCTAGAGGATGATAAGAAGATCCAAGAACGGTTGGGAACTCTAACAAAACAGGAATCACCTGATAAGAAACAAGGATCCTCATTCAGAAACAACTCCAAGCCTTTATAAAAGTTCAACAATCAATCAGTCCATGCAATCGAAGAAGAAGACGATGATGATGAGGATTATCCAAGTATTTCCGAGTATTGCTTCTCTGTTGATACTCATGGCTTAATTTGTGCTATGAAGGATCTTGGAGAAATAGCAAGGTGGTCTCGGAAAAATGAGAAGTCAATGTCCTTCAAGGATAAATCCAAGTGGTGTGTATTCCATGAAGATTTTGGCCATTTTAACCGATAACTGCATTGGTCTAAGAAGAGAAATTGGGTATCTTCTAAGCAAGGGCCACTTCAAAGAGCTTTTAGGAAGAAAAAAATTCTAGGATCCAGGATCCTGAAGACGTACCACAGAAAGCAACTCCACCCCCACCAGATGCACAAGTTATCAATTTCATCTCTGGTGGCTCGAATATATTTGGAACTTCCTTCTCCTCGGCCAATAGACATGCTAAAGAGACTAAGTTGGAGAACGGAGAGCGACCTGTCATATCCACTACCTTGGCGACTGATAAAAGAATCTTCTTTGATGAAGCGGATAAAACAAGCATCCAGGATCCTTATCACGATGGTTTGATTGTAACTTTATTTATTGCTAAAAAGGCATGGCAATATAGCAATATATTCCAGTAGGAGTCATGAATGTTGTGTCTTCCTGATCAGATGGTTCCATCTGAATTTGTTGAAATCTAGAGGAAGCATCCATGAAGGTAAGCATCTCATGTCCTGCTGTTGCTCCACAAGTTTCACAGGTGAGTCTGGTTTTTGATAGCTCGGTTTGAAGTTATTCGAATTTTTTGAAAAGAGCTTCGAGCTGTGCTGTGACAAGAGTGTTGGAATCCACGTGGTGTATTCCTTTATAGGTAGGTGTAGATCTTGGTGGTTTGTGTGACAACTGCCCAATCCGACCCGACCCAGGTACCCGTTTTCGAATCCGATTCTTTTTATGATTTAAAATTTGATTATTAATCTTTGTAAATTTAACATTAAATAAATCATATATATATATATATATTTTTATAATACTTACTAATAATAAAAAATTCCTTTCCGCCGTCCCGCCTTTTCTCTCTTGTCGCCGTCCCGCCTTTTCCAATCTTGTCGCCGTCCCGCCCCTCTGCTTAATCCTTAAGCCTTGAACCCTTTTTTTTTCTCTTAACTCTTTGCTTGTCCTTTGGTTCTTCCCGCCTAAGGATGTCTGCGCAGCTCCACGCGCCAGACTCCTTACAAGGAAGCCTGCGCGAAGACCAACTGTTCCTGCGATACGCGAGGCGAACTGTTCCCGCAGCGCGCTAAGGATTATAGTTCTTCCCGCGGCGCGCTAAGAATGGTAGTTCTTCCCGCGACGCGCTAAGAATGGTAGTTCTTCCCGCGGCGCGCTAAGGATTGTAGTTCTTCCCGCGACGCGCTAAGGATTGTAGTTCTTCCCGCGGCGCGCTAAGGATTGTTCTCTGTCTGCCTTCGCCCTCGCGCGCGCTCGAGCCTTCTCGCGCTAGACCTTAAGTCTTTTCTTCAGTTAGCCTGTGTGCTTTTGAAATATCTTATCTTTTGTATGAGCACTATAGGTCAGTTCCGACATCTGTCCGAAAAGCCACTTTCGGCGCAGCATGCGCACCAATCCTATTGGTTGACAGAAAAAGTGACTGACATAATCTTTTGAAATCTTCTTTTGCATGTCTTGAACAGTGTTTTATCTGACACCTCCCATGCTTTGATCTGTAACCTGTCAGCTTTTCCCCATCCCCTGCAGCTGCCGGCATATCTTTGGATATCTTTTGCTTTTGTTTTTTTGTGCTTTTTAATATCTTTTGCTTGATTTGATAAGATCTTTTCCTCTTTTCAAGGGATTGTGTTCCCTTGGGTTTTCCTATAAATTAAGCTATTTTCTTGTTTATTAACACTTCACACACTACACTTAAACACTCCCCAAATCTCTCTCCTTTGCTCTCTGCCGTAGTTCCTCAGCGACGCCACCCCTCTCTTTGCCTCCGTCTTCTCTTCTGTTCTGCCCAGAATCTCGGTAAATATAAATATATATATTTTGTTTTAATTTGTTTAACTAGCAAAAATCGATACTTACTGCATATATTCAAGACATAAAAACCAATCGTTAAACCAGTAACCTCTTATTTATAGGTTAACTTGTGCTTGTTTAAAATTTGGATTCTTGCTTATCTTTCAACGCACCGTTTACAAGTGAGTAATCTCGTACTTAATCCCCTTTTATTTTTAACGTTTTTGGAATGTTCATGTGTTCGTACAACTTGAGTCTTAAACTTGTTTATGAAATTTATGTGCGCAAAACCCCATGTGTTATGGACGTTTACTTGGCTGTTTATTTGTATGTGTGAATCATTAACCGCTTTGTTCGGCCTATTCCGAAGTTTTCATGGATCCATTAGATGAACACGGGAGACCTATCGTTTATGGTTTTCTTGTTTTGTTTACACATGCACGTATGATTACTTGTTTTTGTGCTCGATTGGGAGCACGGATTGAACTATGAGCTATGATCTATTTAGGCTTGTTCACAATCTGATTACACCCTATGTTAAACCCCAGTTAAGCACGTGTTGCGCGCAGTGTTTGTTATTATCTATTTATATCTATTAAACCTGATTTCTCACCGACACGCAAGTGTTGACGTTTTATTTTAACACATGTTCAGGTTTGCTGTAGCTGCTTTTGGAATCTCAAGGACACGTAGGATGTTTTCTTTTTCTTTAGACCTAGATTAAAATGTAACAAGACAAATTATGTTATTTGGATATTTTGAGTTATGATATGATTTATGTTACTTTATGAGATTTGTGTTCTGCGCGTGCGCAATGAAAATGTATTTATTAAATATGGACACCCAAATAGTGTCGCGAGTAATGAAACAATACGTGGCGCCCCGATGTATAATCCGCCATCGGTCGGGGTGTTACGGATTGGTATCAGAGCTCCGTGACTTTAGGATAGGTGGTTAGACGTAACGACCTAGAATACATAAGAGTCCCTTCTCGCGCATGAGAAATATCTCATGTTTGCGCGCTAATTGTTAATTACTCGATATTTATAAAATATGCTTGCGTATACGCAGCACATAATTTCATGTTTTATTCACAATCTTTCGATTTTTATTATTAATTTTCAATTTATTTCTTTACTTACATATTCGTTTGTTGTTGGGATTTAGCATTGAAAATCCGAAAAGTCATGGTGATACATGAATAGTTGATTTTCAATCCCCATTAACTTTATGTTTTAAATTGAAGATTTGAAAAGTCATGGTGATACATGAATTGTCAATCTCCAATATTCATTTACTCGATATTTTAAATTGAAGATTTGAAAAGTCATGGTGATACATGAATTGTCAATCTCCAACATTCATTTACTCGATATTTTTAAATTGAGAATTCGGAAAGTCATGGTGATGCATGAATTGTCGATTTTCAATTCGAATTCATTACCTGTATTAAGTTTGCATTTAAATTTATATTTTACTTCAAAATTTGATAGCATTTTACTCCGCGAAACAAGCTTTACGACGATATACTATGCGCTAAAACGATTTCCCATACCAAGATATTAACGAAAACTAAAACTTTTATAGAATGCCTCCGCTATCAGCTCGTTATCAGAGGAGAGAGGCCGCGCGTAGACGTAGGCAGCAACGTTCCCAGGAAATGGCCGCCGCAATAGCCCAAGCCTTAAACCAAAATAATACCAACCCCTCCGGATACAATATTAAATCCTTCAATGCGGGTAACCCTCCGAAATTCACAGGGCTTGAAGGAGCCACCGTAATGCTCCAATGGCTCGAGAAAATTGAGAACACCTTCCTCCATACCCATTGCCCTCCAGACCGACGAACCTTATACGCCTCAAGTGTCCTGGAATCAAGGGCGCTTACATGGTGGAACGGAGTAGCTCATGCGCGTGGCGCAGAGGCTGCTTCTAGCATGCTCTGGGAAGAATTCAAGGAACTTTTGACTAGAGAATTCTGCCCTCCCAACGAAATAAAGCGCCTTGAGGAGGAATTTTGGAACTTGAAGCAGTACAGTGGCGAAGCGCGCGAGTACGCTACGCGCTTCCACAAACTAAGTTTGCTTGTCCCGCACCTAGTTACCCCTTCCCGCCGAGCCATCGAGAAGTTTCTTGGGGGTCTCCCCATGGAAATTCAAGATTCTGTATGGGCCAGGAACCCAGTAACCCTCTCTGACGCCATCGAGTTGGCCGCTGTGCTCAGCAACAACCATGTCAGGGCAGGAACCCTGTTCCTGCGGGGAGCCGAGAAGACCAAACTCACCAAGACTGTCCCAGAACCAACAGAAACCAAACCAGAACCCTCAAACCGTAACAACCTTAAGCGCAGGCGCAAAACCAATCATCAAGCCTACGCGCTTACCAACCCGCTCGTTGTCCAGCAACCCGCCTACCAACCTCCAGTATACGCTCCTAACCCACTGTCAACCTACCCAACACCCCCTATAGTCCATAACTACGCCATAACCAATCCCGCACTCCCTGCCCCGTCAACTAAGAAACCTTACACAGGAAACCAACCCTTTTGCCCAACCTGTAGACTTCACCATCCAACTCAAGTCCCGTGTCGACAATGTAACCGATGTGGCCGTACTTGTCACACTGTTGAGAACTGTAGAGTCCTTCCCGCCAACCCAATCGCGCAAACACCACCAACTTACCCGCTAAACCCACAACCAACATACCCTAATCCACGACCCAGGTCGTGCTATAACTGCGGTGACCCCAGTCATTTCCGGAACGCGTGCCCAAGACTGCAAGTACAAATTACGCAAGCTAATCCGGTTAACCAAATTTCAAACCAAGTGACGCGCGGACGAGCTTTTAATATAACCGCGCACCAAGCGCAAGCGAATAATGACGTGGTTAATGGTACATTTTTACTTAACGGACTATATGCATCTATACTTTTTGATACTGGCGCCGATAGAAGTTTTATTTCTCGCGCTTTTGAACAAAAACTTGCGCGATCGCGAGTAAACTTAAACGAAAACTTTTCAGTTGAATTGGCTAATGGTGAAACTATTTTAATAAACTCCGTGATCAAAGATTGCACGCTTAACCTTAATGAGCATGATTTTCTAATCGACCTCATTCCCATGCCTCTTGGAAGTTTTGATGTTATTATTGGTATGGACTGGCTCTCGCAAAATCGCGCCGAAGTAATCTGCGCCAAGAAGTTGATTCGCATACCTCGGGAAAATGGTCAAGATCTTCATATCTACGGCGAGAAACCATCTAACGGTCTTAAACTTATGTCATGCACTGAAGCCCGAAGACTTTTACGAAAGAAATGTGTCGCGTTCTTAGCTCATGTGGTCAAACCCGATGAAGGAAAGAAGAAACTTTCTGAAATCCCCATCGTGCGTGACTTTCCTGAAGTCTTTCCCGATGATCTTTCTGGTTTACCTCCCGCTCGGGAAGTCGAGTTTCGTGTTGATCTTGTCCCTGGTGCATCCCCCGTAGCCAAATCTCCTTATCGACTTGCACCCGCTGAAATGCAAGAATTAGCAAGTCAACTTCAAGAGTTGACCGATAAAGGATTCATTCGCCCTAGCTCTTCGCCGTGGGGTGCTCCGGTTTTGTTCGTTAAAAAGAAAGATGGTTTGTTTCGCATGTGTATCGATTACCGCGAGCTGAACAAGCTCACCATTAAGAACCGGTACCCCTTACCTCGTATTGACGACCTCTTTGACAAACTCCAAGGTGCCTCTTGTTTCTCCAAAATCGATCTCCGTTCTGGCTATCACCAGTTGCGTATCCGTGAAGAAGATATTCCCAAGACTGCCTTTCGAACCCGCTACGGTCATTTTGAATTCTTGGTCATGCCCTTCGGTTTAACCAACGCACCCGCTGTCTTCATGGATCTAATGAACCGGGTGTGTAGGCCTTTCTTGGACCAATTTGTGATTGTGTTTATCGATGACGTTCTGGTTTATTCCAAAACCAAGGCCGAGCATGAACAACATCTTCTGTTGGTGTTGCAAAAGCTTCGAACCGAACAACTCTATGCCAAACTCTCCAAGTGTGAGTTTTGGTCTGACGAAGTACAGTTTCTTGGTCATGTTGTAAACAAGATGGGTATTCATGTCGACCCATCCAAAATTGAAGCAATCAAGAACTGGATTGCACCGACCACTCCTACCGAAATCCGTTCCTTTTTGGGCTTAGCTGGTTACTACCGGTGATTCATTTCGAACTTCTCAAAGATCGCCTTGCCTTTAACAGCTTTAACGCACAAAGGAAAACCGTATATTTGGGGCTCGAAGCAAGAAGAAGCCTTTCAAACGCTCAAGCAATTGTTGTGCGAAGCTCCTGTTCTAGCGTTACCTGAGGGTACTGACGACTTTGTCGTTTATTGTGATGCCTCCAACCAAGGTCTCGGTTGTGTACTTATGCAGCGAGGCAAGGTTATCGCTTACGCGTCTAGGCAACTCAAAATTCATGAAAAGAATTATACGACTCACGACCTCGAACTTGGTGCAGTTGTATTTGCCTTAAAAATCTGGAGACACTACCTCTATGGGACTAAGTGTATCATTTACACAGACCATAAAAGCCTTCAGCACATTTTTGATCAAAAGGAACTTAACATGAGACAACGCCGATGGAACGAACTCATCAGCGATTACGATTGTGAGATCCGATATCACCCTGGAAAGGCTAATGTGGTAGCCGATGCGCTCAGCCGCAAACCCAGTCAACTCAACTGTATCTTGCCGCGCACGCAGCTTCATTTCGCGCCGATCCAAAACGATCTTGAATCGCGCATTCGCGACGCGCAGCGCGCATCGATCAGCAAGGGCAACCTACGCGCCGAGTTAGCGTGTGGTGCAGAAGCGCATCTAGTCCCTAACCTGAATGGAATTCTCTGTTATCTCAATCGCATCTGGATCCCCAATGATGAGAATCTTCGCTCTGTCATACTGAGTGAAGTGCACAAAACTCGGTATTCCGTTCATCCTGGTGCTGACAAAATGTACAAAGATTTGCGCCTTACCTTTTGGTGGCCCGGTATGAAAAAGGATATTGCTGTGTTCGTAGCTAAATGCCTAACTTGTTCTAAGGTAAAAGCTGAACATCAACGCCCATCTGGTTTGCTCGAACAACCTGAAATTCCTACGTGGAAATGGGAAAGTATAGCAATGGACTTTATCACCAAGTTACCCTTGACCGCAAGCAAACATGATAGCATTTGGGTAATAGTGGATCGATTGACCAAGTCTGCCCACTTTCTGCCCATTCGTGAAACCTACCGTGTTGAACAACTTGCGCATCTTTATGTCAAGGAAATTGTCTGCCGTCATGGTACTCCTTTGAGCATCATATCCGATTGCGATGGCCGTTTTATATCTCGCTTTTGGAAATCTCTCCAATCTGCGCTAGGAACTCGTTTGGACATAAGTACTGCATATCATCCTTAAACTGACGGACAGTCTGAGCGAACCATCCAAACCCTTGAGGATATGCTTCGATCTTGTGTTCTTGATTTTGGAGGTAATTGGGATTCACACCTACCTCTGGTCGAGTTCTCTTATAATAACAGCTATCATTCCAGCATCGGTATGGCCCCATTTGAAGCACTTTACGGTCGAAAGTGCCGCTCACCGATTTATTGGAACGAGGTGGGTGAAGTTCAAATCACAGGACCCGAACTAGTTCAAGAGACAACCGATAAAATCGCCAAGATCCGTGATCATCTGCTGACTGCCAGAAGCCGACAGAAGAGTTACGCAGATCGCAGGCGGAAGCCTCTCGAATTTCTAGTTGGTGATCTTGTTCTCCTCAAAGTGTCGCCCTGGAAGGGTGTTGTCCGCTTTGGGAAGAAAGGTAAGCTTGCGCCTCGTTATGTTGGTCCGTTCAAGATTCTTGCGAGGGTGGGAAAAGTTGCCTACAAACTGGACCTGCCGCCCGCGCTCAGCAATGTGCATCCAACTTTCCATGTATCCAATCTCAAGAAATGTTTAGCTGACGAGAACCTCCACATACCACTTGATGAAGTTCAAGTTGATGAGTCTATGCATTTCGTTGAGAAGCCTGTTGAGATTATGGATCGCGAGGTGAAGCAAACCAAGCGCAGTCGCATCCCTATTGTCAAAGATCGTTGGCAGTCCAAGCGCGGAGCCGAGTTCACTTGGGAAAGGGAAGATCAGATGAAGATCAAGTACCCGCACCTTTTCTCTGCGCATCCTACTTCGAGATAAATTTCGGGACGAAATTTCTTAAAGTAGGGGAGACTGTGACAACTGCCCAATCCGACCCGACCCAGGTACCCGTTTTCGAATCCGATTCTTTTTATGATTTAAAATTTGATTATTAATCTTTGTAAATTTAACATTAAATAAATCATATATATATATATATATTTTTATAATACTTACTAATAATAAAAAATTCCTTTCCGCCGTCCCGCCTTTTCTCTCTTGTCGCCGTCCCGCCTTTTCCTCTCTTGTCGCCGTCCCGCCCCTCTGCTTAATCCTTAAGCCTTGAACCCTTTTTTTTTCTCTTAACTCTTTGCTTGTCCTTTGGTTCTTCCCGCCTAAGGATGTCTGCGCAGCTCCACGCGCCAGACTCCTTACAAGGAAGCCTGCGCGAAGACCAACTGTTCCTGCGATACGCGAGGCGAACTGTTCCCGCAGCGCGCTAAGGATTATAGTTCTTCCCGCGGCGCGCTAAGAATGGTAGTTCTTCCCGCGACGCGCTAAGAATGGTAGTTCTTCCCGCGGCGCGCTAAGAATTGTAGTTCTTCCCGCGACGCGCTAAGGATAGTAGTTCTTCCCGCGGCGCGCTAAGGATTGTTCTCTGTCTGCCTTCGCCCTCGCGCGCGCTCGAGCCTTCTCGCGCTAGACCTTAAGTCTTTTCTTCAGTTAGCCTGTATGCTTTTGAAATATCTTATCTTTTGTATGAGCACTATAGGTCAGTTCCGACATCTGTCCGAAAAGCCACTTTCGGCGCAGCATGCGCATCAATCCTATTGGTTGACAGAAAAAGTGACTGACATAATCTTTTGAAATCTTCTTTTGCATGTCTTGAACAGTGTTTTATCTGACACCTCCCATGCTTTGATCTGTAACCTGTCAGCTTTTCCCCATCCCCTGCAGCTGCCGGCATATCTTTGGATATCTTTTGCTTTTGTTTTCTTGTGCTTTTTAATATCTTTTGCTTGATTTGATAAGATCTTTTCCTCTTTTCAAGGGATTGTGTTCCCTTGGGTTTTCCTATAAATTAAGCTATTTTCTTGTTTATTAACACTTCACACACTACACTTAAACACTCCCCAAATCTCTCTCCTTTGCTCTCTGCCGTAGTTCCTCAGCGACGCCACCCCTCTCTTTGCCTCCGTCTTCTCTTCTGTTCTGCCCAGAATCTCGGTAAATATAAATATATATATTTTGTTTTAATTTGTTTAACTAGCAAAAATCGATACTTACTGCATATATTCAAGACATAAAAACCAATCGTTAAACCAATAACCTCTTATTTATAGGTTAACTTGTGCTTGTTTAAAATTTGGATTCTTGCTTATCTTTCAACGCACCGTTTACAAGTGAGTAATCTCGTACTTAATCCCCTTTTATTTTTAACGTTTTGGGATGTTCATGTGTTCGTACAACTTGAGTCTTAAACTTGTTTATGAAATTTATGTGCGCAAAACCCCATGTGTTATGGACGTTTACTTGGCTGTTTATTTGTATGTGTGAATCATTAACCGCTTTGTTCGGCCTATTCCGAAGTTTTCATGGATCCATTAGATGAACACGGGAGACCTATCGTTTACGGTTTTCTTGTTTTGTTTACACATGCACGTATGATTACTTGTTTTTGTGCTCGATTGGGAGCACGGATTGAACTATGAGCTATGATCTATTTAGGCTTGATCACAATCTGATTACACCCTATGTTAAACCCCAGTTAAGCACATGTTGCGCGCAGTGTTTGTTATTATCTATTTATATCTATTAAACTTGATTTCTCACCGACACGCAAGTGTTGACGTTTTATTTTAACACATGTTCAGGTTTGCTGTAGCTGCTTTTGGAATCTCAAGGACACGTAGGATGTTTTCTTTTTCTTTGGACCTAGATTAAAATGTAACAAGACAAATTATGTTATTTGGATATTTTGAGTTATGATATGATTTATGTTACTTTATGAGATTTGTGTTCTGCGCGTGCGCAATGAAAATGTATTTATTAAATATGGACACCCAAATAGTGTCGCGAGTAATGAAACAATACGTGGCGCCCCGATGTATAATCCGCCATCGGTCGGGGTGTTACAGTTTGTAAGCGAAACTCTTCTTTGCCGCCTTCTCCAGGACTTCAAATGCTTCGTTAGGTGATTTGGATCCCAGGTCTCCACCAGCGATCTGGTCGATGGCCTGTTTGTTTTGAGTGGATTGTGCGTCAAAAAAAGTTTGAACTTGTAACCATACGCTCAGTCCATGATGTGGGCATCTTCTTAGAAAGGCTTTTGTATCTTTCCCATGCTGCGTGTAACGACTCGTCATCATCGGTCCGAAATCCGGTAATGCTAGCTCGGTATTTGGCAGTTTTATCGGGCGGAAAATATTTGAAGAGAAACTGTTCAACCATCTGGTCCCAAGTGGTGATGGAACCAGAAGAAAGAGATTCTATCCATTCTAGGGCTTGGCCCCTTAGAGAGAAAGGAAAGAGCTTGAGTTTGATTTGATCTTCTGAACAGTTTTGGATTTTAAAGGTTCCGCAGATTCATAGGAATCGAGATATGTGAGAAAGAGGGTCTTCGTCGAGGAGGCCATGAAATTGAACTGAATTTTCCACCATATGAATGGTGCTAGATTTGATTTCTAAATTTTCGGTAATTTAGGGTGGAGCCACTCCACTGCCATAGCCTTCGAGAGATGGCTTGGCATACTGGCTCATGTTCGGATCATTGTTCTGGGCCGCCATCATTTCTTCGTTTACGAGTCCGTTTACAAAATTTAAGGTTTAAATTAATTAAGTTAAAGTAAAGTAAGGTAAATAAAGGTAAAAATAAGCTAGCCGTAAAATTATATATCTTAGTATTTAGTAAAAAAAATAAAGATAAAATAAAATAGAAGTTGAAAATTTTGTACAATTATAGACAATGATTAAATTAAAACTTGGATAGTTCTTAGAAACGTACCGTGTCCCCGGCAACGGCGCCAAAAACTTAATGCGATGCGTGCGTATGGTATAAAAATATGATAGGATGGAATGAGTTGCTTTTGCACAAGATCGTGTTTTAAATTTATAAAAGTGATTTCCACAAAGACTAAACACACACAAAATAGGCAAGTGTACCTATCGTATATGCAGAATAGTATTGGTAAGGACCAAGTATCGATCCGTGGACACAAAGGTTTCTAATAATAAATCGTTGTTTAACTTTAATCGGAGGTTTTAATCATTTTGGGGTTAATTTTTTAACTTTTTATAAAATGTAGATACTTATATATAATATATAGGTGACCAAGATAAGAAATTCTAAACGAGTTGTTCAATTATGCGAAGGTTACCATCTAAGATCAAGAATCCACTCCATTTTAACATTGATAATTAATATTTGGACATGTGATAAACTTGCTATAGCAATATATGATAGATAGCTCCTTAAACCTTAAGTGAGCATCTTTGGCACTAAGGAGATAGCATGCGCATTTTAAAGTCCACCCTTTCCTAATGTCATACCATCTCAATGATGTCAATTTAAGTTGGCAAGTAGTTTCGTAAAGTAGAAAGATTAGGATTGACTTCGATTTCTCAAATACCAATTCTAACAACTTTGGGTGGTTGTAGTTCGTCACACAACCTCCCCTTGGTTGATTTATGTAGGTTATAATTACACATTCCGTTGACATATGATTTCTTTAACTAATTTGATATCCTAAGCAAAGCAATTTTAGGATTACCAAGGTTTAGAAAAATACATCATAACTTATATCTCATCATTTTTCTAAGTACAATATAAGGGTCCATGTTTTGATAATGTATCAAAGTATTTCTATCTTTCAAGAACATGAATCGATCATGAACGATTGCCAATGGAATTGGCAACCACCAACTTTGAATTAGTGATTTAAAATGGTGAAACATTTCTCATCGAAAGATAATTGTAATATAACCATGTACTTTACTAGACTACATCACATGTCTTGATTAATTATTAACTAAAACAAAGCTTCTTCATAGATTTTAGATGGTAAAAGGAGTTTAGCTCATAATGAGCATGATGATAAACATTAAGATGAATGATGATAACAAATATATGATTAAACTTGGAACAATCTAAGCAATTGTAGATGAATATTCCTTCTTAATGATGGTAATGATGGTTGATGATGATGGTTGATGGTGATGACCTCCAAGCCTTTAAACTCTTCACTAGATCTTCAATGTGAGTGTTAGTGTGTGTTTTTATAAGAGAGAATCAGATAGAAATCTTTTCAAGGCATACCAAATGAGTGCAACATGAGCCACTATTTATAGGCAATCTGGATAGTGAGGCACGACCCCGTGCTTTGATGAGCACGCCACTGTGCATTTTTATGACATGTGCCAGATTTGTTTGTCTTTTCTGTGAGGTGGCAACGGCCCCGTGGTTGGTAGGTACGGCCCCATGGTTTTTAGTGACATGTGCTCAATTCTTATTTGTCTTTTCTGTGTTCTCGTCCACGGCCCCGTGCATCATGAGCACGAGCCCGTTCTTTTGCTTCCAGATTTTGTCTTTTCTTGTGTTGGAAGCATGGGGGCGTGTTTCTTGAGGCATGGGGGCGTGTTTCTTTGTTTTCTTGTGTTTTCTTCTGTTTTTCTTAGTCTTTTTGCTTGTTTCTTCGTTTGGGGCTTGGTTTTACCTGAAATTATGTTTTATTATGATAAGTAGTCTTTTATGCTATGTTATCTTATAGAAATTGCAGTTTTTAGAGATTATTTGATGCCGAAAATATGTATATTTCTATGTACATCTGGTTTGATGTCCCCCATTGTTTTCTTTGTTTCGCCACTGAAGCCAACTAGCACGGATGTTCTCGGGATGATTTCCGAGTCATGATCTGTACAAGAGACAGTTGCTTCTTAATCATAAAATACTTGCACAAATAGCTATATCAAATAGGAATTGTCTTTATATGATTTCCAATGAGATCATAAAAGAAGTAAGTTGGGAGGAATCCTCCAGCTAAACGGAGTTGCCCGGAGAATGAACTCCGGGAAGGTCGAATAAAAAAGAAAATCAAAATGAATGGAATATGATAAAATTGAGAAAAGAAAGTAGTCAAAATAAAAATGAATCAGCACGTTCAATAAAAAATTTATTCTTCCCATATTCTTCTTTTTTTTTCTTATGACACGAGAATTCAATCCGGATTCTTGGATTTTGACCACAAAATAGAAATCCGCGTTTGAATTCAGATGGGGGATTGAATCCAAGTTAATAAAGAGTAAACCTATCTTTTTTTGGCTCTAAGACTAGGAGTTCTAGTAGTCGGCTCAGTTCTTTCAAATTGTTTCTCATTATTAACAAAATGTAACAAAGATAAAATACGAGCTTGTTTTATAGCAATAGTAATTAATCGTTGTTGTTTCAAGGTCAATCTATTTACTCGTCTAGATAATATTTTTCCCTGTTCACTAATAAATCGACTAATTAAACTCATGTTTTTATAATCAAGTCGATCCCCCGATTGGATCGGGGGAAAACGCTTACGAAAAGATCGCTTGGATTTAAGAAAAGTTTGCTTGGATTTATCCATGGTTTGTTAGTTTATTTCTTATCCCTAAAATTTTATTTCAGCCGGATATATAGTTAGAATAAATAAATAGGATTTGGTTTGTTTATAATTGTTTTTAACTAAGTTAAATATGTTATATAAATATAATGTCATTTTCCCTTTCATTGCCTTGTAAGATTAAGATAAGGGAAAAAGTACTCGCTTCAATCTATTTCTTTATATCCCCGTGAATCGTATGTTTGTAACAATATGGACATAATTTTCGTAACTCCAATCGATTAGGCGTATTGTGCCGGTTCTTTTGAGTAATATATCTGGAAATGCCCGTTGATTCCTTATTAACACCGTTTCGAACACAAGCGGTACATTCCAAAAGAACCGGTATTCGCACATCTTTACCCTTGGCCATGAACATCCTTTGGATTTTTCATTTACTCAACTCTTCCTCTTTCAATCCGAAACGAAAAAGAAGAAAGGAAGGAAAAAAACAAAATAGAATTTGTAACTTGCTATCCTCTTATGCAAAGATTTCACTACACTCAATATCGGAAATAAGATAGAAAGATTTCTAAACTTTCAAATTACAGTACATAATTTTATATTTTATAAATAAGTATCCTGTATAATACTCTTTCCCTAGAACCACTGTTAGTATTCGTCTTCCATAGAAATTGAATATTAATTAAATTACAAACTGAACCTGAGTCTCACAGCTGTTGAATGCACTTTTATTCTTTCTCTTTCCTCCCTTCTTCTAAAAAAGGGAAAAAAAGAAAAGAGGGGGCTGATATTTGATTGTATCTCTAATATTCTTTATTACGTCCCGCGCCGATAACTAGAATGGGAACGTCAACGCATCTGGGGAAAAAACGATTAATCTCTATCAATAAACCTGCCAAAGAACCGAACCATAGAGTACTTAGTACCGGTGCCACGGAAAGATATGTTTTTAGATCTCGCATTGAAAAACCTCCTTCATTTTTTCATTTATTGTAATCAATAAGATAATACATATTTAAATGTACAATGATTTAATAAAAAAATTTACTTTTTGTTAAGTACAGAAAAAACATCATTTTCTTCTCCAATATTCCCCAAAAAGACTCAGTTATTTTTTTTTTGGGTTCCGTTCCATATTTCATATAGATAGAAGTCTTTTGCTATTATTATATGTTAAATGAGACCAAAAGGACGAAATGAAAAGAAAAAATCTAGATTTTACTAGAGGAGATAACGATGTGAAAAACAAGACATGAATTCTCTACAATGACACTGTAGACCAACGGAAGGGATGTAGCGCAGCTTAGTAGCGCGTTTGTTTTGGGTACAAAATGTCATGGATTCAAATCCTGTCAGTAATAAGGTTTTTTTTAGGATCAACTCACAATGGACATATACACTATATACAGTAATGAGCTACATAAATCCCTTCGTGTTTGGCTATAATAATACCGGTCGACCGAAGTATATAGTAATGAGCTACATAAATCTTTCATATTTGTGACACTATACATGAATGAAAGTTGATGAAGTATGCCAGTCGGCCTAATAATATAATAAAATAACACTGATACATTTATTATCCAAACATGAGTTTTTTTTTTTCGAAACGTATCCAAACATGAGTTAGCCACAAAGCAAACACATAGGGCAAATGATATAACACCCCACTTTTAAAGCAAATTCAACAAATATGCACACAAATAGGTAATAAATTTAATTGAGGGTTCTCAAACTCTAAAACGCTTAAACTTTGAATCACGTCAATAATTGACGACCCTTAGAAATGTTTAAGTAATAAATGAGTTTATTTAATGTTAGTATTACTATTATATTATAAATATGTCTTATAAGCAAGCTAAAAAGGTCAAATAAATGTAAGAAAGATACATTCGTATTGTCAAAACTAAACTAAACTAAACTAAACTCTCAAATAATGTATAGCAACTTTTATATTTAGACAAATCAAATAACAGTTAATTTATATCTCTAATATTAGGCTTATATGAAGGAAAAGAAGAATACATAAAAAATAATAAAATAACTAAAATATATGTCTTAATATATAGGAATCTGACAATAAATAAATAAAAAAAGACACCACGTAATAAATAGATTGTTTAACATAATAAATATTAAATATTATTAGTAGTAATCGGCCTATTTCTCAACATTAAGAGAAAAATTATATATAGAACACTCTTTAAATACTATTAAAGCAATACAATGTGGATATATGGCCTTTTTCTAGGCTGTTCACATGTGCAATCCAGTCACCATATTTCCATTCTCATGTGTTCTAATATTCTGTCATGTGTCATGTTGACCAAACACAAAAAAACTTATTTAAACCTTAATATTTTCCACCAAAATCATTTTAATCTCTCCCTCCCTCTCTCTCTCTCTCTCGGCTTACTAACTCCACCATCCACCATCTTCTATATTCTGGTAATGTAGATCGGGATTAATCGTTTTCCGGTAAGGTTATATATTATACTCTAATGGTCAACAATGTTATTTGATTTTCCGGCAAGGTAATATCTTTTTCCGGTAACGTTTTCTAATATGGTTTTATATTTATTTTAATTGTTATATGATTTTGTAATAATCTCTTTAGGTTGTATATCAAAATCCAATATTGAATTGATATTTTGAAGTTATTACGGTTTTCCGGTAAGGTTTTCCGTTTTTGTTTATATTTAATCTCTATCTCTCTCTCTCCCTATCTCTCTCGGCTTACTAACTCCACCATCCACCATCTTATATATTCCGGTAATGTAGATCGAGATTAATCGTTTTCCGGTAAGGTTATATATTATACTCTAATGGCTAACAGCGTTATATGATTTTCCGGCAATGTTATATCTTTTTCCGGCAACATCATATTTTCTTCCGGTTACTGTAGATCTAACTTTTTTATCTTTGTTTTCATTGTTAACTGACTTTTTTAAAATCAGTTTAGGTTTTAAATCAAAAACGGCGATTAAGCTAATATTTCTACGTTTTTACGTTTTTCCGGTAAGATTTTCCGTTCATGTGTTATACCTATAACAATGGTTGTTTTATATTTATTTGAAGTTTTATATTTTTCCTATTTTTTCTTTCACATGTTGTTCTTCTAGGTTCTAAATAAAAAGTTTCATCTATGGACATTATCATTATTCTTTTTTTGGTAAGGCAAATAATAAATTGTAAATCAGTGATTTAACATTCCATAACATGTAGCATTACCGTGACTATTTTTTTTTATTTCAAAAGCGATTACAATTTCGAATTTTAAATTCCAAATTTAAGTTAAAGTTGAAATTTGTAAATGGTTGGTCAATATTCCATAACGTCTAAACTTACCATCATTACAATTTATTATTTTCTAAAACTATTTGATTTAAAAAGTTTAAATTTCCAAATTTAAATTAAAGTTGATTTTTTTATTTAATTGCTGGTCAAACGTTTAAGTTGGTCAAACATTTTTAAATTGTCTGGTCAAACATTAATGTTGATAGTAACTTTAATTTGAACTTTTTAAATGGCTGATTAAACAAACATTCATAATTTATAAAATTACCATCACTAAAATATTATTTCTAAAACGACATAATTTAAAATTTATAAATTTTCAAATTTAAATTAAAGTTGAATTTTATGAGTTACTGGGTAAATATTTCATAACATGTAACATTATCACGATTAAAATTTATAATTTGTAAAACGAATATTAATATTTAATTTTCTCATTTCAGGTTATGTTCCCAACTTGATATAGCTAATTTCATGGGTTGAAGATTTGTTGATAAGATATCTTATTTTTTGTTTAATATTGATGTATATTTTTGTTATTATTCATGCATTTATGTATTTTTCACAATTCATGTAATTTATTTGATTTTTATATAATCAATCATATATAGTTGTTGGTTTGTCCATTTAATATATAATTTAATCAGAACCGATGTATTAAAGAAAAAATTTATTTTTGTATCTTATATATATCTATTTATTAATGATAATCTCTATAATTTATAATAATTATTATAATTTTAGTAATTTTGTTATTATTAATTCATTACCTAATCTAATTAGTTGTTACATCTTATTTTGATAGAAATAATAACATTTACACCTTACCATTTTTATATTTCAATATATTTGACTTAAAACATTATTATGTTATTATATTGTAAGATACATTATATTTTCTATATATAACCAATTACGTTATATAAGGAAAACCCAATAAATAAGTTATAAAGTTTTCATGATTTTAATTACAAGATATTTAAACTTCTTTTAAATTCGAAAATTAACCAATCTTTTAACAAAATTTTAAAGGTTTTAATACTCTCCATAATTTTAAACTCATTTCAAAATCTTTCCATAATTTTTTTAGGTTTTCAAAGTAACCGATTTGATTTTCATATTTGTAGTTATTTCTAAATTAATTAGTCATATTAGTAAAATTAGAACATATTTGATTTTAATTTTTGTGATTTGTCATTAACTAGAATAAGTTATCATTTTAATATTCAAAAAACTGATTTTCAAACTAAAAATACTTGCCATAATTGTAATGTAATCTTACTTTAATTTACGTGAATATTAATTATTAATTAATACTAAAATAATAACCGTGTTATTTTAGAACACAATATTCAAATTGATATAATTTCTAATAATTAATACTTAATATATCATAAATTAAATAACCGTTTTATCATCATTTATAAATATTATTCATCACATATGATTTAGTGAATATTATTAAACATGACAACTTTTCATAATTTATTAATATCATTATTCACATGAATCAAGATATTTCAAATTATTTCTATCTTTACATAGAAGACCAAATTTAAACTTAAAACTTCAAAATTTAAACTCCTTTTTAATTAACATATTTAAACTCTTTTTAAATTCGGAAACTGACCAATCTTTCAACAAATTTTTAAAGGTTTAATACTCTCCATAATTTTAAACTCATTTCAAAATCTTTCCATAACTTTTTGAAGTTTTCAAATTAACCGATTTAATTTTCATTTTTGTAATTATTTCTAAATTAATTAGTCATATTAGTAAAATTAAAACCGATTTGATTTTAATTTTTGTGATTTGGTATTAACTAGAATAAGTTATCATTTTAATATTCAAAAAACTGATTGTCAAACTTAAAATACTTATCATAATTGTAATGTAATCTTACTTTAATTTACGTGAATATTAATTATTAACTAATACTAAAATAATAAGCGCGTTATTTTAGAACACAATATTCAAATTGATATAATTTCTAATAATCAATACTTAATATATCATAAATTAAATAACTGTTTTATTATCATTTATAAATATTATTTGGCACATATGATTTAGTGACTATTATTAAAAATGACAACTTTTCATAAAATATTAATGTCACTTTCTATTCAAAAATTAAATTAATCACATATTAATTTCTTAGTGTTATTATTTATAGTAGATTCAATTGATTATGATATTCCACACCCAAAACATAAGTTTCTTTTTATATTCACCGTTTTAAATTTGGTTATGTATGTTCAATTTTTTTTTTTGAATTTGTGTTCACAAAATATTAATGTCACTAAATTTCTCAATAATATATAATAAACATATATTATATTTTTATCCATTTTAACTAAAAAGTTTTTCAAACATAATATAAATCTTCTAATTATAACATCCAAACAGTTTAATAGTCTAAGTCTTCATAATGTTTTCAAAGAATATTAAAAATATTTGATAATTTATTTCCTATACGTTTATATATGTTTTCATTGATTTTGCATCATATTTTTTCACCTTTAATTATTTTCAAATTCAACATAAAATTTTTTAATCTTTTCAAAGTTATTTGAAAATTCATTTATTTTAAAATGTTTTCAAGTTTTTCAAGTTTAACAAAATATTAATGTCAGTGATTTAAAAGTTTGTTGCAAGATTGGTCAAAAATCTAAAAAACATTCATAATTTTTTCAAGTTGACTAATTCCAATTTTTTTATATTTTGTAACTATTTTGAAAATATTTCAAAACATGTTGTTTTAGAAGAGTATCAAATTTGTTAGGTATAAAATGACGGTCAAAAAAGATTTTTATTGATATATCTTTTTGGTTTAATGGTTTATGTTAAAGATATTTTATGTTTTCATTTTAATTTTTTTGTTGTTGTATGTTATTTTGTATTAATAAATACAAAAATTTAATAAAAACAATTTTATTAATGTTCAAATGTTACTCATTATTAAATATGTTATTATGGTATATTTAATTTGGATGCTATTTTTTTATTATATTTTTAGGTGGTGAAACAAAATGAGTTTCTTTTGGTAGAATGTTTGAAAAAGTTGATGGTGGTTTAATATGAAAGTACATGTTTATGTGTTTTGTTGATATTTTTTGGTTGTTCGATGTACATTAACTTATTGTAACTTTTAACTTTTAAGATCTAGACAATGTAAATGGTTAACGTCTTGGTCCGAAAGTTTGAAGAAGTATTGCGTTGTTTGAATTTGTTGTTTAAATTTATTATGTTTGTTATGTTCAAATTAACTTCCTGTAATTTGGAAGTTTTTATATTAAGACAACGTAAATCTATTACTTTTTGGTTGGTATGGTGATGTGTTAAGTGACAATTTAAATCTATCAAGTTTTAATAGTTAAAGAAATATTATGTTTGTTTATATTGATGTTTAAGTTAATTATGTTTAGTGACAATTTATTACACCAGCGTGTCACGCGGGCCTATACCCTAGTAAAGTATAAATAGACTGATCAAAGTACACACGAGTGAGGTCTAGAGATGTTTTAATAGGGGTCAAACTAACCGTATCCTCTTTTTGTATTTACATAAACAATTTTTGTTATTTAAAAAACAAAACAAATTATAATATGCTAAATAATAAAAGGGAAAGAAAATGACAAAGAATAAACATAAAGGTTTAAATAGTTAGCAGCATTATTTAATAACAACCGCACATCCATTTCCGGTATTCTAATATAACGTCATAAGAAATGGAATTTAAAGAACGGAAGCTAACACTTTGGTTATGCAATCCATTAATTTATACTTTGTTAAATGGTTGTTGATATAACAAGTTGGTTCGATCTTGTTTTAATTATGACTACTTGCTTGAATTAATTTCATTTTGTTACCTTAATTTTATTTTTGTTTCAATTGCTTTAACTAATTTTGTCGGTTAGTAATAACAATAAAATAACAAAAAGTTGTTGTAATAACAATAAAATAACAAACTTATTGTAGTAATGCAAGAGGAGCTAGGGTTTTATACTGTGACACGGATGCCTATATAATATATATGGCCTATTCAAGCATAATTCATACATATATACGCCTGCAACAACTTGCTTTTCTCTGTGCAAACACCACCTCACTATGAATGCTGCTAATCAACCTTTAAAATATCATGTCGCTTGCTGGCCAAATATCGTTCTTAGTAACCATTATAGTCCAAGTGATATTGTGCTTAGAAAGTATGGAATTGGGAGACCGTGGTTCTTTTTAATAACTCAATTTATGATGATTTGCGGGCTGTCATCGTTCTTGGTAGTTACGGGGGGATGGGCTGCTTGATGACCATTGTAAATGTATGATCTAAAACAGTCATGGGTTATATGCCCGATGATAAATGCGGTTTCGGCCGTCTACACCAACTACGGGATTTGGTTCTTCAACATAACACCAAGGGATCGTTCATCGTTTACATGATTATGTGTGGCCTGTCAATCGTGTGCTCTTTAATTCTTGGCCTTCGCACCAAAGGAAAATATTATAAAATGAAGGCAGCCATGGGTGGGAATGTAGGAGCCAATTCTAATGTTGCCTAGAGAGGAATGGTCCTTTACTTCTCATGATACCTAGTATCTCTATCTTTTATGGTTCAAATTAGTTTGTTGTTTTAAGTGTTTTATTAAACTTTGGTACATCTACGTTGTTATAATAAAGATGTAACCTTTGTTGTTTTCGTCATGGTAACTTGGTTTTTTATTTTGATGATTGTAGTGTAGTTGCTTTGAAATTTCAATTAGTGTCATTCAATCGAACAGCCACTTATATATTGTGTGGCGATCAAAGTGTGGGATTCAGGACATACATCAAGTATCATTATGAGTCAAATTATACAAAGATATTGTTGGCTTAATGATTTCCAAATTAAAGTTAAACTTACTATTGAAGGTAATTCGGTTTTTGATTTAAGTTTTGCATTGCGATGTTTAATAACATGGCCGGGTTAATGCTTCTAGCAAACAAACTTCACGGCGCATTACTAACGCTCAAGGGCAAATGATACAAGACATCAATCTAACTTATGAAAATACAACAAAAATATGAACATATATATAGTCTTTCTAGGAGCATGCATTATAAGAAAGATAAAGGTTTTAATTGAAAGGCAGTCGTGTAATAAATTTAATGTGTAGGCAACATTATAATGGTTAAACTTTAAATCATGTCAAAAAATATTGATGGGTGGGTCCAAGAAAAGTTTTGTATGTAATAAATCAATATATATGATTTATTTAATTAGTGTTAGTATATTTATCTTATAGGCTATATAGGGCAAATAAATGTAAGGAGCATGCATGCATACACTCCTGTCCTCAATAATATCAGTAATTTTATATTTTCTTTATAGAATCAAATTTCAAAAATAACTCTAATATTATGCTTACACGAGAATAGAAAAAAACACAAGAAACAATAAAATAAATACAAAACATAAGTCTTAAAATATAGGAAGTTAACAAAAAAAAAAAGTTAAACACCTTTTCAAAACAATGGGAGGGTCATTAACAGGTACTATCAGAATTTTAACCTAAAAAGCAAAAAAGCAAATGAGAGAGTGACGATGAAGCACTACCATGGACAAAAAACTTACCTTATCCTCCATCATGGCAGCCTCAACCCTACATATATATACACATAACAATGTTGATTAATTATTGACAGCTCATGTACATATGATCATTGAGACACCAATTGATCACTTTATTACAGTTGAACCCATTAGTTAACATATTGAATAGGATTAAATGATACGACCACTTCAAGTATTAGTGCTGAACCATCATGATCACCCCGATGATGCTGACCTTTCCAAACAACCGGGCAAGCTTCCCATGGCCAGCGTGCGCAGTCGAGGCTACAAGCTTCCCGGGGAAAACCGTCTTTGTTGATGAACCTCATATATATTTGTATGCTAGCTTGAGTCGGCCTCCTCAAGTATTGTGTACCATAAAGTTTAGTGATATCTAATAATAATACTATATATATGTGTGTGTGCAATGTAAAAAATAAAAAACCGTTTCTACATGTTGTAAGACTGTTCTTCTCTTTAAACTCAAATGGTTCACATTTATTGGTGAGCTTGCATACGAAAGAAGAAGATCTTCTCTTATTCTTTTATTCTCTTTTAAAAAATGAATAACTAAAGAGGAAGGCATCTCACAAATCCAATGAAACAACATCAAAAATCTCATGTTGGGTCTGTGTTTCTTGATTACATCCTTTTGTTTCTAATCTAATTATATTTGTTTATTATTATTTATTTTTTATATGGTTTTGTGCATGTTGTTATATTGTATTTCAGCTGTATGTTTAAGGGTCTGTTTTATTTTAATTTATAGTTGTGTTTTGTGTTATTGCATAACCCCTCTGTTTTATTTTAATTTATAGTTGTGTTTTGTGTTATTGCATATTGTTTGTGTGAAAGTGTGTAAAAATGTTTGAATGAGGTCAATTAAGATAGTGTTCGGTTAGAATGGACATGATATAATTAGAACTATATCATAATTGCAACAAAACAAGTCAATTAAGATAGTGTCCGGTTAGATGCCCAAAGCTCGTTTATTGCTAGATTGCATATATAGCTCCTTCTGAATCTAATATTGAAATACAATGCACAACATTTGGGTGTAATTTAGCTACATGAATATGATGGCATTTAAATTACCTATCCATGAGCACACTCTATGAGAACCATTTTTATTTTCAGTGACCTGCTTAACCCTTTTGTGTAAAAAAACAAAGCTTGGTAAGTTTGACTTTTTGACTGACCTACTGACACGTACTCAAACACGTACTCAAATACAGTAGCTATTTTTCCAAAATAACAATTTAAAGGATAAGATTTTAATAGTTTTCCGTTTAATAAACAATTTAAATATTTTTATAATAAAAACAATTTTTTTAGTAGTACGTTTTAAAAGTTTTCTATTTAAAGAAATATTTCATGAATAAAAGGTTTATGTTAAATTTTTTCTCTATTGGAAAACCGGTTTTCCCTTAAAAACATTCAATTGTTTTCTTTTTTGTATTTAAAAGACCTTTATCTGTATAAATAACAGTTCCAAAATGTGTGAATATAAGAAAATGTTTTTTTTTAAAGAAAAACGTTTTTCTTTTTCTATTTTTCTATTTTTTTTTGAAGAAAATCCTTGTTTTGATGTTTAAATAAAAATCATTTTTATTATAAAAACATTTTTAATAACATATTTTCAATCAAAAAAAATTCTAAGAAAATTGTTTCTTCAAAATAAAATTTGGTTTTAACTTATATTTATAAGAAACGTTGTTTAGAAAAAATAAAAAAGCTCTATAAAACAGTGTTTTTAAAAACATGCTATTACTTTAGGTTGAAGAATATAAAAGAATTAAAAACACTAAATACATTCTTAAATATTATATATTAAACTATAATACATTTTTAAATTTCAATTTGTTTTTATAAAAGCATGCAAATTCAAGCTTTTGTATGAGCTTATAAATAACATTAAAACATATGTGCCATGTTGAGTTGTCGTGTTCAATGTTGAATATTGAATTTTAATTTATAAGACTCTAAGATATCATTGTTTTTCATAATTATTTGTTGTCAAAAACATTCAAATAATATATTCATCACACCTTTTAAATAATGTATTGTTAAAAAAATAAAAGAAAATATAGAACTGTCTAACACAATTAGTTATTTTAGTGTTTAATTAGCGTTATTGTTTTAAAATAAAAGATAAGAGAGAATTGACATGGTCCATCTTGGTTTATTTAATAAAATTAGTAATGAGAAACAAAAAACTTGTCAAAACACTATATTGGTAAATACTTTCTAAAGAACACATATTTGGTAAATATTATTTTCCACCAACACTAGTTTGGGAAAAAAAACTCCTGGAATTTTTCCTATATTATTTCTACGAAATTTTCAGAAATCAATAGGTGTCTGTGCACCCAATGATTTTTATCTAGGTCCGCCGCTGGATGTCCGCAAATTAAAAACCATTTAGAATTATTGACTTTTTAAACTTTATGACAAAAGGGAAGGTTTACGCCCAAATTTTAAATGTTTCTGTATATGATTTTGCTTGTGGGTTTACAATTTACACATACACGATCAATTTAACACACACAATTTTTTATTATTTGCAAAATACTTTAAAATTACTTTTACAACAAAAAAAGAAAAACAAATGTATATAAAGGAGTTACATTTTCATTATAAAGCAGTTTAATGGAATTCATTTTTACAAGCACTTTGTTTATTTACTTCAATTTTATTATTTGAATATGATGATTGAATATATCAAGTCAAGGCCATCTTCTTGAAATATAAACCCTATTATTTCTTCAACCACAGAAAGCCAGGAGAAATCAAAGCAACTAGGTATGTGTAATGGCTTTGTATTTTCTCATTTTATTGATCTCTATCTAGATGATAAAGATATGTTGTTTGTGTTTGTAATTAGTTATTTCAATGACATTTGTGTATGGAAGTCAACAATGAGCTAGCAAGCTATATATGTGCCGTTTGTATTATGGGATTTAGTATATTTATTTTGATTTGTTGCATTGTGATAAAAGTTTTTAATTCTTAATGCCCTTATGTTCTGTACATCTTTAATCACTACAAGAAGTTAACCCTATAACAACCAAGGCTATATCGAGGACAAAAGTCGTCTCTATTACCAGCCTTTTCTCGAGGACATTCGTTGATATAGGTTGGTCAAACTTTTTTCACTTTTGGATTCTATCTCGACGACATGTCGCTAAGATATGTTGCAGCAAACATTTGGAGGGATTTCCAAAATATATGCGGCAAGTTAAAATCCTGTTTCGAAAACATATCATCGCAATAGCATAAATTAACTTTTATTTTTATTACCGGTAGATAAATAAATAAAAAGAAATAAACAAATAAAATAAACACACTATTGCGAGGACATCTCCTTGCTATAGGTTAAATTAAATTTATATATTTATTTTTTTGTTAATGATGGAAACACAACAAAAAGTATAAAATAAGTGTTTTTTTTAAAAAAGTTATTAATCCTATCTCGAAGACAAGTAGTCGATATAAGGTTAAGCCATTTTTTTAATTAATCTATCTCGATAACATGTCCTCGAGATAGAGTAATTAAAAAAAACCTAATCATTTTTACTTTTTACTTTTCTTATATCATCATCATCGTACTCAGTATATCCCACCAATAGCAAAGCTATGGTAGGGTCTGAGGAGGGTAAGATGTAGACAGCCTTACCTCTACCCCATAAGGATAGAGAGGCTGCTTCCGGTGAGACCCCCGGCTCGATAGTAGTTTTGCATCAAGCCTTGGACATAAAGCACATAGCACTCAATCATCGGGATACCGGCTGATTGGTGCATGTACACTCGTCTTTCGGCTAGCAACGCCACCACATGATGCCTGATTAACCTTCCGCCACTTTTAACGTTATTTTCACGAGATTAGTAAAATAACGTCAAAATTAGTGCAATTTCACTTTTGCCCACCCGAGGGTTTACTTTTATTATATGTGTTTGTATTAATTTTTATTGGTCTTGAATACATCTCGTACTTGTGTTTATGTAAGTAGGTATGTACGCACATATGTATGTATATGTATATGTCTATGTGTGTGTGTATGTATGTATGTATGTATGTGTCACAAATGTATGTACGCACGCACGTATGTTTGTATGTATATGTGTGTCTGTGCGTCTATGTTATGCTTGTATGTATATATGTGTCTATGCATCTATGTATGTATGTTTGTATGTATATATGTGTCTATACGTCTATGTATGTATGTATGTATGTTTGTTTTTAGGTATTTGTAAGTGTACTTATATGTGTATGTATATGTATATGTATATTTATACATATAATTTATATTTTATTATTATTAGTATAAGAACAACTATTATTAATAATTTAATATAATTGTCATTATTATTAATATAGTTAATGTATATTTAAAAACGAATTATTGAAAAATAGCCTATAGTGATGACATGTCCTCGCTAAAGGTAAAACAAACCTCTTTTCATATATTTTATAATACTGATTTATAAATAAATAATTAAATAAAATGACCTACAGAAATAGCATGTCCTAAGTACTAAGTTTGACGGTGTGAAGGGAAATTTAGTCGCGTCAATGGAAATTTCAATCTTTTAATATCGCTATAGGGTGTCCCTTTTTATAATCTAATTTCTTTCCCAGTTTGGTTCTCACAGTTTCACCTCCACTCCTCATGTGCCATTGCCAAATCCGCGTCCGCAGCGAAAGATAACTTTCACCATCGCTCGTCCCACTTTCACCATTGTTGATAACATTCCCCACCACTCGTTTCACCTCCGTCGACGCAACTACTCGCTGATGTGCCCCGCCTTTGTTACCGCCGTCAGTCCCGATTCACAAATTTGGTACTACACAGTTGTTCTATTTGTGTATCTTTGTTTGAATTATAGACACATTAAAGTTTTAATTATATGTTTGACTAGTATGTTTGAAAAGAGAGATTTAGGATGTAATTTGTTTGAAAAATAGGTTTGATTAGTATCTTTGAAAAAATTGATATTTGGAGGTGATTTTGCCCTAACTTTGTTTGAAAACTATAAATGAGTTTATTAATTAGTATGTATCTATCTTTGAGTTGGGTTGCATAACCAGAAATGGAAGAAAGGAAACTGGTACACATTCTTTAAAATCTACAATTTTAGTGTAGAGAATTTGAAGATGCCAAATTTGATTTTGAGTCAAATCGATTGTTCGTTACACAACAACCGGTTGTTAACAAGTTTTAGTGTCACTTTACTTGGCGTAGGCTATAAGGTTGTTTTCTATGGCGAGGGGGCTTTAAAGCACCTCTACATTATTACGTCAGCATCACGTGGGCACTTTGAAGCCCCAAACTATAATGCCCCTTTATGGTGACAAACTTTAAATCTTTGTTTCAATAAAACAAAAAAAACCAACACAATAATAATAAAAAAAAACTAAATTAAATTTAAAAACATATAAATAAAAACTAAAAAAATTACAATTATTTTTAGTCGCCGCCATCGTTTTGATTGTTCAAGACGTTCAACCAAATCAGATCGTAACTGTAATTCATTTCCCATCTTCATGTTCTTAATAAATTAGCAAGTTGCTCATCTTCGTTTAGTGTTGAGATCGGCTTATGCTCATCATTGTACCCACGTTGACAAATTGTGTTAGTACACGTTTTGTCGCCTCGGTCTTCTTTATTATGGATTTGGTCTTTATAGAAAGAGGAGTAGATGCAGGCCTAAATTGACTTGGGATGAGAGAATTAGACATGACTTGACAGAGTTGCACTTCTCTGAGGACATGGTCTAGGATAGAGATTCGTGGAGACGTAGGATTAAGGTTAGCGACTTCTAGAGGAAGGTACCTAGTTAGCTTAGCTTTGTATTTAGGGTCTTGTTGGCTAGCCTGGCTCCTTGTTGTTTATGTATATATTTTGTTTGGTGCTTCTTTTTGATTCTTATGCCGTATTCTTAGTAGGTTACAGATTCCTTGCTATTTTGGTAGTTTACTATATATATATTGCTAAGTGTCTTTGCTTGTAGGATGTATGTTTACTCTGTTTACCTGTATGTAGCTTTATGAGCCGGGGGTCTCTCTGGAAGCAGCCTCTCTATTCTCACGAATAGAGGAAAGACTTGCCTACATCCCACCCTCCCCTGACCCCACCGATAGCGTGCTATGCAGTGGAATATACAGGGCTTGATTGATTGATTGATTGTACTAAGGTACATTCGTTACGTACACGAGCCATTCGTTAGAGTAGATAATAGCGAATGAGATCATGCGTGTTTATTTTAGTCCATTCGTTAAACATGTATAACGAATGAGGACAACGATTGGTACATTCGTCTGTCTTAAAGTATAGGCTAAGCGTATGATGATGAATGAAGTCCATTCGTTATGGTCTGTATAACGAATGGATTCATCGTCTATATATATTCTGTAACTTATTGTTAAGCAAGTTGTTGTTGTTATTATTATTATCAAAATCATCTCGTTATGCTGCCCAAATCTCCTCTCACACTCTAGCTTACACGTAGTAAGCAATCCTAATCAGTTAATCATATCAGGTGACTATTAATCTTATGATTCGTAATCGTAATCGCACAGACATAGTTTCTCAAGTGGTATCAGAGCCACTGTCCTATTGATTGAGTGATTAGGTGTTGTTTAACATCAATTGAATCATTATTTAATAGTTAATTGTATTGATTTTGATTCCGAAGCTGTAAGAGCGTGTTTTGTTCAATTAATCACTGATTTGTTGATAATTGATATGAAAATGAATCTAGAACTGTTCGTAATCAATTCCTAAAGGTGTATACGAGTTTAATTTTATTAATTCTGTTCAATTCAAGTGAATTGAAGAATTGTAAGTTTTGGCGTGAACATAGGTTGATACGGACTGTTTTTAGTGAAATTGGTTAAGTTTGGATTGATAATTGGTGTCTGGAATAGTTGGATGAGGTTTGAAATATTTGGACGAGTAATTTGAGTATTTGTTTGTGATATTTGATTAAGATTTGAAGGTGTATTACAAGTTTGTTTGAAGTCTAGATTTGAGTTTGAATCTGAAATGTGTATGAAGGTTTGAAGATTTGAATACACATTCGTTAGAAGATGAATGCATATTCGTTAACTGTAATTGTTCATTCGTATGAACGATAATAACCGTTTTTGCCATGTGTCTTTCAGTTGTAACAACTTATTCGTCTACAGTGACACATTTGTTATCATTTAAAGCCTATTCGTGATCATACTTCATTCGTTTGGTCATTCGTGTGATCATTCGTTAAAGTATCATTCGTGTACACAATATACATTCATTCCTCATCATTTGTTAACCATTCGTGATTCATATAAGCCCATTCATTACCAAAACAGAAGTCCACTCGTTAACAAAACAATTTTTTCATTGATTAAAGTACTTGCTTCATTCATTAACCCAAAATTTCATTATTTGACAGTTTTAACCCAAAACTTTCATCGTTTGACAGTTTTAACCCAAAACTTTACAACTTTGACTGTTTGAACCCTACACTTTGAGAAATGGCAAATTCCTATGCATTAGCGTCTCATAACATGAGAATGCAACAAATGTTACATTTGGATTCTGAGATCAGGTCTCATTCAAAGTGTCTAAGGCTGATGAAAATGAGTGATTTCACTAATGGGAACCGAGGTTTAGAGCTCATTTGGGATCCGTACATCCTGACTGTGCTCGTAGTCTCGATAATGTATATAATCCTCCAATTATTGGTGATCCTAGTACAAACTATGAAGAAAAACCTTTTGATACAAACTATGAAGAAAAACCAAGTTGCTAGTATCAAGATTTGTGCTTCTCTATTTTAGCACTTGAGATTGAGAAGTAAGGGTAATACTTTGGGAATCAAGAAAGTTATGTTGAAGTTTCAATACATAAACTTTTGTTTACTAAATAATGAAGTCGTCGAGGAGATGCTGACGAGATTTTGTCATCTTATTGCTGAAATGACCAAGTAGAAAATGGAACCTACTCAATTGGATCAAATTTACACGGTTAAGAATTCATTGCCAAGTTCATATTCTACTTTCTAGAGAATAACTTCTTCAAGAATAATCTTACTACATTGGAATTTATGCAAAATATTGAACATAAAGAGTATGGCTTGAAGTGTCAGAATTCATCCAAAGATAATCAAGATCATACTCTTTATGGTGGTTTTCTTCCCTTGAGTAGCAACACAGTTCCTATTTCTTCTTTCTACTCACAGAGTAATCTAGAAGTTCCACATGCTAGTTATTGAATGCCTAATGTTTGTTTTATGGCGTCTAGTGCAAACAATTCATCTGGAGTCAAGTATTCCATTTGATGGTGCAAGTAATTCTTCTACTTCTAAACCATCACAATTCAATATGAAAGAAGCAAAACAACATTTTGCTTTCTTAAGTGCGTTCATGATATCCCATGAACAATTAGTGGGGGGGAAGATTACTACTACTGAATTGACCGATGAAGATTATGACCAAATTGAATGATTTGGAACTGATGGATCTAAAATGGTATATGGCAATTATAGTGAGGAAAGTGAATAAATTCATGTAAAAACAGGGAAATATTTACCTACTTTGAACAAGAGGGTAGGGTTTGATGAATTAAACGTTTGGTCTTACAATTGTCAAGTTTATGGCCATTGTTTGTTAAAAAGTGTGACAAGCTGAAGAAAGAATATTCGGGACCTCGTAATCATGATAGAAGTTCTGGTAAGATGTATTCTGAATCGAAGGAAAAGACTTTTGGGGTAAACTAGTGAAAACTGGTGGGTCACAAGCTTTAGTTGCTGCTGAGGGTATCAACTAGAATCAAAGCTATTAGGAAACTCTCCTAATGGTAATTAGGCGGACCTTGCCATGTTTGAGACAATTGTATAGTTTCAAGATGCAAGTGGATATGGATTATGTAACACCTCGACCAAAGGCGGCGGAACATGCCGGAGTGCAACGGATTGCTCAAGAACACTATGACACTATTAAGTGACGATATTTAATCAACTCATTAATTTTATAAATCAATAAACAACACATCTTGTTCGTACAAAACAAATTGAATACAAGTAAACAAATATATATTGTTTCTTCGACTAATTACTTAGTGGTATCAAAACAAGATATCTTCGTTCAAGCAATTATCAAACCTCTAACATTGCATAAAATAAACTTTGTCAACACGAATGTAGGTGAGCAATTTTCATAGATTTTGAGTATACTAAATATAGAATGAAATCCACAAACTCGTATATGGAACAATAAATAATAGCAACAATTTAGATATGCAAATAGTAAATAGTTTGAGAAACCTTTCTATATGGTCACAACCAAATATACTCGGATAATAGTTTCCCTATGCTACTAGCAATTAAACTAAAGTAGTTAGGGGAGAGTATGATCATACTTAATAGTTTAATAGAGGCCAACCTGCCTAAAGCAATAAACATATAACATGTAATCATGTAAAGCATATAACACCAAATCAAGCATTTATTTAATTAACATATACTAAAGTGTTTGTGGTTTGAGACACAAGTACAAATCATTTGAATTTGAATAAGTATGCAACTCCACCCCCAAAACGTAAGATGGAAAACGGGGGATGAAAAAATACTCACATGAAATAAATAACTTGAAGGGTTGTTTGTGATAACCCGGGATAATAAGTTCAACGAGTGAGGTCTAGGTTAAAAGGGTTTCGATTTAGAAGATGGTCTTAAAAGACTTTAAAGTAAAATAAAATGGCAAGTTTAATAATTAATCAAAGTTTGAGGTTTAAAACATAAATATTTAAGAACTTGAAGTAACGGTTTTTGAACAGTAAGTTTGCTCGAAATCGGGTCTCGGTATTCTACTCATTAGTTTTACTTAACCTTTGTTAAGTAAATATGTTGGGATTGGTTTAATGCAATAGTGCACGGCCCCTTGTTAGATATACCAAAACGGGATTTTAACGAGTGTTCGGTTAGTCGGTACGGGTCTTGATAAATAATCAAGTCCGAACCCGACATTCCAAAGTGATAAATATCATGTGATAAATTATTTAAAACAAAGACTTAGCTAATGTTAGAAGTTCTATAAAGGAGTAACTCTAAACATCATCGTTAAGCGAGTGTTCGGTTTTATCGGTCCAAGATTCTTATAAGATCAAGTTGGATCCGACATATCAAATACTTTAAGAAAATATTTATAATTAGTTTGTAAAAGATCTCAAAGAAAATATGAGGTTCGGTGGCCCGAAACACAACTAGTGTTTTCAAGCGAGTGAACCCGGTTTGGTTTGGTTCGGTTTGTTTGGTTTAGTTGGTCCAAGACTTGATATATGACCAAGTGTAACATCTTATTTTCTGTTATAATAATAAATGAAATTTTGTTTATTTCATAGTTTCAGTTATCGGTTTAGATAAATAAAGGTCCATGAGCTTAAGGGAGTATAAATACCCTTTAAACCATAATCCTTTCCATTTTTATCCATATCTACATCATCAAAAACACACACAAACACCATCCTATATCTCGAACCAAGATCCGAAGGCGAAAACCCGAGCTTGTTGGTGCTAAACGTCATGACGAACCAAAACAACATCAAGACTAGACCATGTTCGTAAACCGACTTGTTTAATGTACGTTTATAATTAGAAATCGTTCATTTAGGTTCGGATTCGTTTGGGAAATCTTAGATCTGTATGACTGTGACGAAAACGAATAAAACGAACTAATTCTCAGTGCAATTCATTAACAATAGATAGGATAATTAAACAGATTATGAGCCGCACCTATATGCATCAATCGCACCCTTTAAAACGTAATATTTGGGTGAATGGATGGTTAGGGTTTGTAGGCGCTGCTAATATGAGTTCAATGATACCTAAATCGTGTTATTTCATTGCGAAACGAGGGTTAATTGCATATCTGATGAAGGTTGACTGCGTATGTTCTTGACGATTGTGACTTTGACCCTTGTGTCAAAGATCTGGATAAGAACTGTTGATAGTTGATTATGGTTGATCATTCGTTACGCGTTCATAACAAAAGGGACACTTTCATGTGACTTGATAACGAATGAGCCCTTAATTCGTTATCTACCAATCCGTTAAATAAGATAACGAATCTGGTAATTCGTTATATGCTCATTCGCTATGCTAAGGTAACGAATCAAGTCATGTTCAGATAACGAATCGGAATGACGAACCAGATGATGACAAGATGACGAACTAGGATAACAAACCAGACCATGTTAAGATAACGAACCAGAATAACGAATTAGCTAATGAACCAGATCATGAAAGATAACGAATCAGTTAGCGAATCAGGCTTAATTCGTTATAGCAAACGAGTTAGCGAAGTAGATAATAATTTAAAATCCAAATGAAAATGTGTTAAGACAGTTAATAGAAATAAATTTTTTCCAAGCTGACCTGGCAGCTCGACCCCAGCCAGGGGCTCTGCCCCTTGTACCCTGGTAGGGGCTGCCGCCCTTAGAACCCGCTACCAGGGGCGCTGCCCCCCGGACCCCCGTTCGTTGAGGGTTATGATTAAACTAGAAATAATTTATGGAAAGTGATAGTAATTAATACGCGTAATTGTTATACTGCTAGCCGTGCACAACTAAAGAAAGGGATTATCATTAACGGTGAACGTAACCGCATTCAAGTGAGTTTCTAGCCCCATCTCCTTGTTATGTTTTCGGGGCTGTGTGCGTACTCGATATGATAGTTAATACATTTAACTTAAATGGTAAGTGTATGCCATATATGATTTATGTGATAGATATTATGTTATATATGTGAATGAAAGCTTGTCGGTACGTGAACGATCTTCGGATATTGCACGTATTGAAAAGGGAGGTATGTATATGAAAGATGAATGTGTATGACACACACACACACACACACACACACATATATTGTAAGGCCCCGAACCCGGTAGCCCTACTTTAACGTCGGATTTACTCATAAACACAGTTCTTACAAATCAGAGTTAATTAAAAACTTTCGCGGAAACGTTAAAATTAATCATTTCATACAAAACATTCGATCTTTTCTTTAAAACATAATATACAACATCGTATTTCAAACATCATTTCTTCCATCTTCAGATGCCAGCCGTTCAATCCATGCCACGTTCCATCCTCATGCTAGCTCTTTAGTCAGATCACCTGCGTGCATACTAAAAGTCAGATACGCTGAGTGAGTTCTAGTTAATCAAGCAACTTACCATACAACCACTACATGCATTTATACGTGTCCGAAGACACATAGTCGTCTATCTAACCTGCTCACCTCACCACTAACCTCTTATTTACCCCTACAACTTAGCCACTTGATTTCGGAAGCACATTGAGGCTTGCCCTCCCACGTACTTACGTAATGCCCCTTAATAACGATTGCACGCAGAGGCTTACTCTACCAAGCACTCACATTATGCCACTTTAATAACGAAGGCACACATAGACTTACTTTACCACGCACTCACGTTATGCCACTTTAATAATGAAGGCACGCATAGACTTACTCTACCACGTACTATCGTTATGCCACTAACGCCCTTACTAGACCCTTATCCTCTTCAATCACACTCTAGTTCTACTTATCTATAACACACTTCCTATCTGTTCATTATTTACACAATAAGCAAGTCCCATCATAGCATTCATACACACTAATAACCACTAGGCAATCACTATCCTTGGCGATATGTGCAATATCCGAAGATCGTTCACGCACCGACAAGCATTATATAATAGCTACTTCGTATATCATCTATAGCATACACTTACCACTTAAGGTAAGTGTATTCTCACTTCACATCGAGTATGCACACTGCCCCGAAAACATAACAAGGAAGATGAGGCTAGAAACTCACCTGATCTCGGTTACGATCACCGTTAGTGCTTATTCCCTTCTTGAGCTGTGCGCGACTAACTGTTTAATAAACACAATATCAAACACTGCTCTAGCCATGCCCAAATGTTTACTTAATAAATCTTAAATGTCTAAGCCAGTTTTATTTCATTGAATCTTTACAGGTTAGTTAATCGTTACACGTTAACCTTTAAAGGTATCTTTCATAAATTAATAAAGTACAAGGGCTATTATGTAATTATATCATTCTATCTCAAGTCCAGGGACCATTATGTAATTCTGCCAAACTTCTAGTTCGTTATCCAGTCTTGAGGAATGGGGTTCTTAACGAATGAACTCATTCGTTATAACGAATTGACTATTATAACGAACTGGTCCTTGTACGAATTGGACCTTATAACGAACTGGTCCTTTTAACGAATTGGACCTCATTCGAATTAAACTTCATAGCGAACTGAACCCTTTTAATGAACTAAACCTTTAACGAACTGAACACTTAACGAACTAGGGGTTCATTCGTCAGTTCTCCCTTAACGAACTACTTAACAAATTGGGTTTAGTTCGTCATTCATTCCTTAACGGATTAACATAACGAATTGAGGTTAGTTCGTCATATCGGCTTCATAACAAATTACTTGCTAATTCGTTATGTCTCCGTAATGAATCAGGGTTAGTTCGTTACATTTCCGCTAATGAACTAGGGTTAGGTCAGAACATTCCCTGACACCACCTTAACCTCGAAACACATTCTCTAGCGTCGCCTTTCCGGCGCCGTTGTCGCCGGAAAACCGGGATCTCACCGGAATAGCGAGATCTCGCTTATTTCACCACCATTTTCACCGTCTTTTGTCCCGTTCAATCCAGATCTGAGCTATGGTGATCCCTAAGCTCATATTTTGATCGGTTTATACCCGATTCCATCTGGATCTCGTGACTTTAATGGTTTAAGGTGTCGGCTCGTCGTTTCACGACTAGATTTAACGGGTTTGGATCTCTACATTATCATACTATCATTACCTCGGGTCAGAAATCGGTTCTTCTTGGTGATTTCGGCTAGAGAGAGAAATAAGTGTGTGTTTTGGGCGGTGTATGGAATGGGATGGAAATGAATGGATTAATAATGGTTTATATATTATGGGTCATGGGCTTGAGCCCATGGTCCATCTTCCAAGTCCATTACCCATATTCTTTAACCCAACACAAGCCCGACTCATAATAATTTCTACTTTATTTTATTATTTCCCCACTAACCCGAGTAACCTTTCCCACCAATAGTAAATAATATAATTAATATTAATTTTAGAAATTTTGGGATGTTACATATATATATATACACACACACACATAACTTATGAGTATGTATAATGGTTAAAGAAAGTATATGTATGTTACGGTTATGCAAAGACAGAATGTACGAAGATGAAGAAATAAGGGATCAGACCCTAATAATATATAAGATATAAAAGAAAGGGATCAGACCTTAATAATATCTGAGACAGAGAAGTAAAAAGGGATCAGACCCTAATAATATCTGAGATAGAATAGAAAGGGATCAGACCCTAATAATATCTGAGATAGATACAGGAAAGAGGGATTAGACCCTAATAATATATGAGATAGAAAAGGAAGGGATCATACCCTAATAATATCTGAGATAGAAAGGACATAAATTATATAGTATAAAGGTAATAAAGTATGAACGTATGTATGAAATTATGAAATGAAAGTAGATTAGTAAAGTAATTATTATGTATCTTCGGATGCATGATTGGAGGTAAGTGTATGTATTGTATGATGTGTAATTAACTAGAACTTGCTCAGCGTAGCTGACTTTTAGTATGCACGCAGGTGAGTAGGATGAGACAGTTGGCTTGAGCGGGGACACATGGTAGAAGAATAAGAGTCTGGCATCTGAAGACGCAAGTTGTTTTATGTTTAATGTTTCAATATTGAAAGACAAAGAATGTTTTAAGACGAGTTACGAATTATTATCATAATGTTATGAAAGTTTTATATTCCGCGTAAAGTTTTAATTAACTTTGATATTTAGAACTGTGTTTATGAGTAAATCCAACGTCCAATGTAAGACACCGGTGACGGGGCCTTACACCAAGTTTGGGTCCAACAAATCCATACTAAAGTAACAAATACAAATGTGTAAATAAAAGAACTTAAACACATAAATCTTTCATAGAACTTGTTTTAAAACAATTAAATAGCGAGTTAAATGAGAGTTCGGTTTCTCTTCGGTCCTTGACTCAGAATGAAACCGAGGATGGTTGGCACATACCCAATACCATGGAACTCATCAAGTAACGTTAGAAATTATAATACACAAATATTACATGTAACCCATTATTAAATCATTTTAAATATATAAAGCATTTAAACGAGAGTTCGGTCTTGGTTCGGTCCTTGACTCGGAATAAGACCGAGGATGGTTGCCACATACCCAATACCATGGAACTCATTAGAATAAACTCAAAAATGATAATACTCAAGTCTTACATACAACATGTTAAAATAAAGTATTTAAACAAAAGTTCGGTTTTGGTTCGGTTCTTGACTCGGGTTGAAACCGAAGATGGTGACCACATACCCAAATACCATTGACCTATTAAAATGATTTGGAAACTCAAATAATTAAGAACTAAACAATATTAACAAGCTTAAACAAAACTAAAGCATAAATTAAAGTGTTTAACAAGGATTGCAATAATCCTCGATGTAGCCTTGCCTTATAAGCATTTCACCTCAACCGACCATAACCGAAGAAGTGAAAGCCGAAGGAAACAAAGGGTATATATATATATATATGTTGTAATAACAATCTTTAATTATATGGAGTTAGTTAGAAACAAAGAATGGTTATTGTTTGACTCTTTGTTGGGCCTAGTTTTGTGGTTTGAGCTTGATTTGTACTTAGTTCTAGTTATTTGGGCTTGGGTTTTTGGGTGCGTATGTAAACCGAGAACACTTATGTGTTCTCGGTGGGCTTTTGGTGTTTGGGCCGGCTTGATTGGTTGTTATGCCTATATATAGTCTTGTTATATATAGGGTTGAAGGTTGTTCATTCCTAGTATTATTATCAAGTATTGTAAGTGCTTAAGCACCCGACGTATTCAATAATATACGTGTGTTTTGAAGCAATTCCGTGTAACTTTTACTGTTTTATTCGTGTTCTTGAATCACCGAGTGTTGGTATTCCGCACCAATACTCGTTTAGTTGATATCATATTGTAGTGATCCAGATTCGGGACTTGCAATTGGTATCAGAGCCTTTGACAAATTCAGGCTCGTTATTGTGATATCAACGGATTCAAAATATCAAGGTTGGGTAGTTCTTGTGTTTTTTCTGGCGAGTATTTGATCGGAGAAGTAGATCACAGGCAATTATGACTAAAGATTGCTTTATCTTTGGAAACAATTTAAATCCCACTAAAATAGGGATTTATTGTTACCAAAATCAACTGGTCAAACAAGTTGGTTGGTGTTCTCGGCTTACACTGGTTATCGGTCAAGATTTGGTAAATTTCTTGGATCTCGGCTGAACCTTTCATAAATCAGAGATCTCAGCCAAGAGTAGTTCTCAGCCAAAGAGTGATTGTCGGCCAATAGTTCTCGGTTAGCTCAGTTATCGGCCAAGGGTGGTTTTCGGTCAGGGATTTGGTCAACAAGAGTGGTTTTCGGTCAATCTTGGTCAACCATCTGGGTTCTCGGTCAACCAACTGGGTTTTCGGTCAACGTGTATTAGTGTACTCGGCCCAGTATACTGTTTTGGGCCTTTCGTATTGGACTGGGATTTTCAACAAGACTTAAAACTCTAATTGGACTTAATTTATTTGAATTTAAATTAGAATGGCCCAGTTAACTAATGGCAACCGTTCCATCAATTCGTCACTTCACCAAGAACTTGATTCCATCATGGGCACTGCTACTCGCATACCCCGTTTGTTATCCCACGAGGGGTTCAGTGAATGGAAATTCCGTTTCGAACACTATGCTAATATGAAAGATGCGAAAATTTGGAGAAGCATTGTGAGGGGACCTCAAAGGATCACCTATCAAAGAGAGGGTTCAGACGAGGTTCTTGTGAAGCCGGTTGCTAATTATGATGATGAGGATTTTGCTAAAGTTGAAGAAGATGAGAAAGCTCTCTCAACTCTAACCATGGCACTCTCACCCGAGATTGCCCTTCAGTTTAGAGAACTCCAAACAGCTAAGGAGTTGTGGGCCGCACTAATAGAAGTTTATGAAGGAAATGAGGATATGAAAAGAAGTCGCCAAGATCTGCTGCGACAAAAGGTTAATATGTTCAATCATGTTCTGGGAGAAACATTGGAATCTCAACTTCAAAGTTCATATCTCTCGTAACTGAAATAAGAACTGCAAGAATCTTTCTGCAAACCTCAGAAATTAACAACAAGTTGGTGAATTCTCTGCCGAAAAATTGGGACATGAATGTTGCGGTTATCAAGAAGACCAAGGATCTGAACAGAATGAGCACGACTGAGATGATAGCCACCATTAAGGCCTGTGATATGAACGATAAGTAGCGGGCAATAAATCACGCTAGTTCTTACAGTGCTGCGGGATATAATGTTGCTTCTAATAGTGCCCTTATGTCTCAAGATAGCTTTTCTCTGTTCAAGCCTACTCAACAAACACCACAGGGAAACTTTCAGATGTTTTCATCCACTCTAGGTCAATCATCATCATCCAGATCGCCCAAGCCAGCACCCGTTCTTTTTACAAAGTCTAGTCAGTCAACAAATCAATTCAGAAATCATATGTAAGAACTATAGCATTTCGTAATTTATTGGAAAATCCACTTTGATTCTCTATCAACCAATAATGTGGGACCATTAACATGGTTAAAGCTAAACTGTTTGAAGTCCAGACGCAACATGGTATTCTTTCTACCACTATGTTAAGATAGAGATGGTTTCAAAATAAATATTTTATCAATATAAAACACTCATATCGATAAAATGATTTGAACTACTTATTGGAATGATATTAACTCCTATTTATTTATTATCTATGTCACGTCAAATGTTCTATGGATACAAGTTATTTACTACTCCAAACTCTTATGTTTTTGATTATGGACCGCGTGAGTTATTTGTTTCCATCTCCATTTTTCTACCTGTAATAGGCATTATGATTCTGCTAAAACCATTCCCAGTCTAAACCCCAGCCAGATTCCCACCATACCTAAAGAAACTCAAGAGAATATCGCTCTAATGGCGGGATTCATGAATTGTTATCATGCCTTTCTGGCCGGAGAATTGGTTCAACCGGTGGTTACTGCTGAACTAGATCAGATTCATCCTGACGACGTTGAAGAAATGGACATCTCGTGGCAAATTACCATGGCAGTCTTTTGTGCCAAGAAGTTTACTAAGAGGAGGAGTAGAAATAATTGGAACATGCCTAACAACCAGAAGGTGGGTTTTAACAAAGAGACCCTCAGGTGTTACAACTATCACTACTCACGAGCCGGGTCACTTGCTTTTGAATGCACTAATCCAGCTAAAGATGGAAGTACGGAGAGGGCATTAGTTCCAGTTGGGAATGTTCGGGGTGATGTTGGAAGTGGTTCGGGAAATGGTGAAAGAGGCATGGTTGCTCAAACATTCTCTTAGGAAGGTCAGATGGCTGCGCTAAACATTGGAAATCAGACTGCAAATCTCGCAACTATTGAAGACTTTGAAGTAGAAAACACTGCTGAGGAGAAGGTCAGGGATCTTCAGTTTGCATACATGGCGTTCACTTCTCCGGATTCATCTGATGTACATTTTCAACCATGTTCTTTAAATTGTGGTGAGAAAATAGAAATGTATGAACTTCATAATGACAGTCTAAGTAGAGATATGGAAAGAATAAAATCAGAGAATTTTAAACTTAAGAAAAATGAAAAAGGGTTTCTTGACAAACTCGAATCTCTCAACAAGGACATTAAGAAACTTAAGTCTGATTTTAGCATAAAGAGGTGTCATCATCTTGATGCCAAACAAGAAATCGTTGAATTGACTGCTAAACTGGAAGCCTCTAAGTTAGAAATCTTAGATCTAACTAGCAAGTTTGAGAAGGCTGAGTTTAATTTTAAAAAATTCGAAGGTTCTAGTAAAGTAGTCAACTCAATGATTGAAAATCAATTGTGGTGGAAAGAGAATGAAGGTGAGGGAATAGGATTCAGTCAAGTTCCTCCACCATATAACCACAATTATGTTCCTACCCTTGTCACCAAAGAACAGAAAGAAAAGATAAAGGACATGAAATACGGTAAACGAGATAAGGGTGATGGGACCGGCTCTGCGAATGCTGGTCCATCTATTTCAAGTATGAACGATACTAATGTGTCTACCTCATGTGCAGAAAAAGTAATTGTGAAGGAGTGGACTGATGAGGATGACGACCCTAGCTTTGATTTTGATAATAATATTGTTTTTGATGTTTCTTTAGAACTTCCTGTTTTGAATTCTGTTATTCCGACTGTTTGTGTGGGCCTGTTTTAAAGAGCAAGGATTCTTGTGTGATTGATTCGGTTGAAACTTTAAACTCTAACAATGTGGTTTCCAATAAAAACAAAAATTTAAAAATACAAAACAAAATTTCAAAAAATTCAAAAAATTCAGAAAAATATGTTGCACCTAAGTTTTTCAAGGAGGGATGCTCTAATGACAAACAAGGTGATAGGTTCAAGAGGGGTGATCATAATTCTTGCAAAACTAAGCAGATTGATCCACACAATCAGTCCAGACAAGGAGTTGCCCAAAATGAATTTTTCATGAAACGTCAGACATGTTTTAACTGTGGAACTCCTGGTCATATTGCCAGAAACTGTGCACATCGTCCGTACATTCCCTACTACAGATTTTATCAAAGGAATTTGCCTTATATGCCTCATAACACGTACAGACAAGGATTCAGGCATTGTCCAGCTAGTTCCTTTGACGATGATTGGAATCGAAATAAGTCTGGCAGGTTTAGTCCCTATCAGACCAAACCGAACAGATACAAAAGAATAGTCAGAAAGGATGTTTCAAAGTCAAATTCAAACATAAAAACTAAGGCTAAGTCCAAACAGGAGAAACGGGCAGATTCGTCTTCTCCCACGTCCAAATCACCGGAGGTTACGACAACCATTCGTACATATAACTCCAAGTCTCACAGACATAGATGGTTGCCTAAATCTCCAGCCAAAGAATCAACAAAATCTATGTTTGATGATCAAAAGGATATGTCATGGCAATCCGTGACAACTGTAGACAAATCAGGGTCACCCAGTGTAAGTATGGACTGGGTACCAAAAACTAACTAATCCCGCGTTTCGTGCAGGGACAGCTATGGAGGAATATCATCAGACCTTGGTATGTTGATAGTGGCTGTTTTATGCACATGACAGGAGACATCACCCAACTACACGAAATTCAAACATTTAATGGTGGGTATGTGTCCTTTGTGGGAGGAGAGAAGGGAAAGATCACTCAAAAGGGTACTATAAGTAACGGTGTGTTAAAATTTGAAAATGTTAATTTTGTTCCAGAATTGAAGCATAGTCTTTTAAGCGTGTCACAAATTTGTGACAAAGATTTTTCAACTCACTTTACTAAAAAGGAGTGCTTAATTCTGAAACCTGGTATAATCATACCAGAAGAATGGATTCTTGTTCGATCACAACGAAAAGATAATGCTTATGTGATCGACATGAACAAAACTGTTCCTGACAAAATAACCTGTTTGTTTTCAAAAAGTGTCAAAACATAATGCGATGCTTTGGCATCGTCGGCTTGGTCATGCTAATACAAAAAATCTAAATCGTCTTGCTAAGAACAATTTAGTACGTGGCCTACCAACAAGGATTTTGTGACTGTTGAAAAATGTGTGGCTTGCGCTCTGGGCAAACATCATCGAAAGTCTCATAAGCCTAAATTAATTAATACCATCTCGTCAGTCTTTCAGTTACTTCATATGGACCTCTTTGGGCCGGTTCATGTTTTAAGTTTGTCTCGTAGCTCTTATTGTCTCGTTATTATTGATGACTACTCACGTTTTACATGGGTGTTTTTCTTGTCAAATAAGTGCGAAACTGTAGATCTGATCAAGAAGTTTGTGGTATTAATGGAGAATAAACTGAACCTAAAGCTGAAAGGAATCAGGTGTGACAATGGAAAGGAATTCAAGAATGCAGTTCTAAATCATTTTTGCTCAGAAAAAGGGGTGCTTCGTCAGTACAGCACTCCAATGACACCGCAACAAAATGGTGTCGCTGAAAGAAGAAACAGAACTCCGATCGAGGCAGCGAGAATGATGTTATGTAACTCCAAATTGCCATTGTTCTTCTGGGCGGAAGCCATCAATATGGCCTGTTATGTTCAGAACCGGGTGATAATCAATAAGTCCAAGATGAAGACTCCGTATGAGATCGTTTATGGTCATCAACCCACTGTCGCTCATTTCAGAGCTTTCGGGTGTCCGTGCACATTACTAAATCTAGAAACCACTCCTAAATTTGGGGCCGCAGCGGATGAATGTTACTTCGTTGGATATGCGGGAAATACAGCATATAGGTTTTACAACAAGTCAACTAAGCAGATTTTAGAGTCTTATGAAGTTCGTTGGCTAGAAGAAAATGAGACTGACGCCCGTGTCGGTCCCGATTGGCTATTCGACTATAATGAATTCTTCAAGCCCTTCAATGTATTTCCAGTCATCAACACAGACTCTCAAAGTGGTTCCACAGTGGAAGTTACATGAGACAGTTCTCCATCACTGTCTCATATTTCTCTATTACTGGATGATGAGGTTATTGAGATGACTAGTGCTTCAACCACTTCAGATAATTAACCTAAACAACTTTCAGAGACCGACCGTTCACAAATCTCGTCTGAGAATATTTCAATTGTTGAGGGGGAGAGTTCGGTTCGTCAGATATTCGGGAGCACACTGTTTCCCGACGCCATTCCAGATGAATACGTTTTCGGCACCTCGTACTCTCACAGTACAACAACATCTGGATGGAAAAACCCCCTTACTGATTCCGGGGAGAATGTAACAAATCTTCAACATAATAGTGATGTTTCTGATCAGCTTATTCCATCAAGAACCCAAAAGAATCATCCGATTGAAAACATCATAGGTCCCATTGAAGCAGGTGTGTCCACCAGAAGTCAGACCGGACACATAAACAGTTGTATGTTTTCCTGTTTCATATCTCAAATCGAGCCAAAGAATGTTGAAATGGCACTTCAAGAACCTAGTTGGGTTGATGCTATGCATGAAGAACTGAATCCGTTTGATAAGTTGAAGGTATGGAGATTGGTTAAACTGACCACTGGAAATAAAGCTCTTGATACAAGATGGGTATTCAGGAACAAGCAAGATGACACCGGGGTTATTGTTCGTAATAAGGCACGACTGGTAGTTCGCGGGTTTCACCAGGTAGAAGGGTTAGATTACATAGAGGTCTATGCTCCAGTAGCTAGACTTGAGGCAATTAGAATTTTTCTGGCCTATGCATCATATATGGGTTTCACAGTTTATCAGATGGATGTTAAAACAACGTTTTTGTATGGTGAGGTCAAAGAAGAAATTTATGTCGATCAGCCACCGGGTTTCGTTGACTCTAAGAAACCAAATCATGTTTACAAGTTAGACAAGGCTCTGTACGGGTTACATCAGGCTCCACGGGCGTGGTATGCTACACTGACCGCACACCTTCTTGACCACGGCTACAAGCGGGGAACGATTGATCAAACTTTGTTTTGGAAAATTGTCGGACAACATCTGATTCTGGTCCAGATATATGTTGATGACATCATCTTCGGTTCCACCAGTGCTGATTTGTGCAAAGAATTTGAGTGTTATGAAGAAAAGATTTGAGATGAGTTCATTAGGTGAAATGACAACATTTCTAGGTTTACAGGTTCGCCAAAGTCTGACGGGAATTCTGTTGCATCAAGGAAGGTATGTTGAAGATATGCTAGCTAAGTTTGAGCTTCAAGACTCCAAGAGTGCAAATACTCCAATGGCAGAAAGACCGCTATTGTCATCTGATCCTGAAGGGAGTCTCATAGATCAAACATACTATCAGTCGATGATTGGGTCTCTGATGTATCTTACGGCTAGCCATCCTGACATAATGTTTGTAGTTTGCCAATGTGCTTGCTTCCAGGCTAATCCTAAACTTTCTCATTTAATTGCTGTTAAACGTATTTTCAGATATCTGAAGGGACAACCGAAGTTAGGTCTTTGGTATCCCAAACAATCAGAATTTGACCTTTATGCTTTTGCTGATAGCAATTATGGTGGAGATGACATTGACAGGAAATCCAAGTCAGCAGGTTGCCAGTTTCTCGGAGATCGACTCATCTCATGGCAGTGTAAGAAACAACAAACAGTGTCCACCTCGATAGCCGAAGCAGAGTACGTTGCCGCATCCGCTTGCTGCTCTCAGGTTATCTGGATGCAAAACCAGTTGCTGGATTACGGTTTGGAATTTCTTGACACTCCTATTTTCTGTGATAATGATGCGGCCATTGCTATTGTGAAAAACCCAGTCCAACATTCTAAAACCAAGCACATCGATATTAAAATTCATTTTATTCGTGACTGTTTCGATCGAAAATTGATTCATCTTGAACAGGTCCACACCGATAATAACGTGGCAGACTTATTTACAAAACCGGTCGGAACAGCAAAATTTAATGTGCTTGTGAGTTTTCTTAAAATGCTTTGTTTCGAGGATTGAGTCTTTTTGGGGATAAATTTGTACAGTTTTGTTTAATTTTTGCACAAGTTTAGTGGGAGAAAAATCAAAAAGACAAAAATAGTGTGTGTGCGCTATCTTCATTATATATATAAAAAAAATTTGAGTTTTTCAAAGATTCATTTTCGCTTAAAATTATGTCGGTTGCTCAAGTTCGAAGGACATATACTTGTATATGTTTGGTCCGGTGTTCTACTTGTAGTTTCACAGGATAGCCATTTACCTAACGACTGAAAGCAGCCGGGGCGATTATGATGAGTTTTTGTGTTCTGTATTCTTTCACTTAAAATTATGTCGGTAACTTTGAGATGGAAGGACATGTGTTTTCATGCATGTTTGGTCCGGTTAACCACTTGTGGTTACATTGGATAGCCATTTACTTGAAAACTTAAAGTGACTGGGGTGTCTGAATCCTTAACACGTGTGTTTTTCTTAACTCCTTGGGAAGTGATATTAATATTCAGTTAACGGCTTCTCTGAAGCTTTAAAATATTTTCAATTGAAAATTGATCCAACCTTTGGAAAATGATAGATAAATTGTTTCTGTGTGCCTAAAGGGTGAAGTTATTAAGCTTAAAAGGCTCTAGAACAGTCATTGATGTGTATGGTACTTTCCACGATGCGTAAAAGTTAAAGTGGTACAAACTAAATTTGCTAAACTTAATGTGGAGAGTCACTTTGAAAACAGGTGCATGTCTCCAGATACATCTCTCCGAATGATAGGCAGAAAAGCAATTACCCAGTCATACACGAGCCCGTTAGTGTCTTGATCACCAAAAATATTGTACTGTTAAGCTGTTATTATTATTATCAATGTTGCAAAAAAAAAATTGTGATTGAAGTCATTTATGTCTATTAAAGTTATCTCATTATCAAGGCTTAAAGGGTCAAACTAGAACTACAGAGATGGGGGCACACAAGTAAGTCCTGTCATGTCTCGAATGAAAGGCTTGTCAGTTTACTGGCACTAAGTCCAACGTTCAACCTTAAAAATAAGCTTGCTTTGTATAAAATTATTTTGATCAAGCACTAGGGGGTTGGAGTCAAATTGGGGTGATCTGGGGAAAGCCAAATATGCTTTGAGAAGAGATAAGGGGCATCATAGGTCCATGAGTGATGTCCTTCTAAGCTTTATGCCTAACTGAACCTTAATCATATCACTGATGCGATGAAAGATCATGCTAAGTATGGGATACACGCTATCAATCTGTCTCTTAATGTCATAATAACGCTAAACATGAATCCTTGTGACAGCCTCTTAAATGATATGATTCCATGTTCGGATATTTTCATAAAAGGGCGGCAGCTTTACGAAGAACTGAAATTTGATCCCGATGTTAAAATAAAGGGAGTTGTCTTACTTGTGTGTGAATAATTTATTTCTATTTTATTTGATTTTATCTTGTATTGTCTAATATTTCCCTTCTTCGAAATTACTCTCCTTGAAATGTTTGTGTAAATTATGTTTTCTTAAACTTGGGCTTTGAAAGATTTAGATCTTTTATGGGTCATGAACTTATTGGGCTGTTTTTGGCTTATGTTAAGCCCAGTGAAGGGTTTTCGGCCCACCTGATCTGAGTATAAGTACTCTTACAAGATTCTTTTTTCTTTTATTACTCTTTTAAAACCTCCAAACCCTCTCAGCCGAGATCATCTCATTCAAACATCTTTGCCGAAATCATAATCTTCCTCACTAATCACCATTTAAAGTGTTCGGTGTTGACTAGCAGGTACTGGACGAGATCAAATGAGTCTTATATGCTACTGAGGACTATCTTAGTGCTACCATGAACTGATTTCATGGGTGACTTTGATTCGAAATTGGATTTATGAGTTATTAGGGCTTTGATGGGAATATTGGCCTTGTTTTAGGGTTTTCGGCTAATGTTTTTAAACAAGTGGTTGCAGGTTTTAATGGAGTTTTAGGGATCTCGGTAGGATGATGGTGACTACACGTTTCCCAAAGTGGAAACCAAGAGGTTTTCTGTCTCCAGCTGTCAAGAGTTCTCGGTTAACTTATGTTGACCAAGAACACCCTGTCTTGACAGAAAACACTCGTTCTCGGTCAAGACTGACCGAAAACTCGAGTTCTCAGTTACTTTCTTTGATTTTTTTTATTTTCGTTCTTTGACCGAGAACCTACCTAGTTGACCGAGATCCCTTCAGATGAACTTAACACCCATAGTTGGACCATTCAATTCATTCTTGGGCTTTCATATAAGCTTTCATTGGGCCTGTTTCAATCTTGAGGCCCAAGTTCTTTATTAATCATGGATCAAATGTTAAACACTATAATATTGATTTATTAGTTGTCTAATTTGACTCGTTTGGTGCAGAAATAGCCGATCAGAATCCATTAAAGTTTGTGGATACTCATAATATAGCTGGCCATCTGTATGATCCACCATTGGCTCACAAAGAATTCAAGTCGATGATAGTCGGATTCAATACTTGCAGGATTTCTCATGCTCTTCGGGAAAAATTTGCAAGAAGGTGGTTACTGACTTCTGGAACAATGCAAAGATCAATTCTCAAGGGGCAGATGGAGTTATTTCAATCGACTCCAAAATACAATCGAAGCCGGTTACTGTTACTGAAGCCATTATCAGAGAGGTACGTTTGTTTGGGGATCAACCTGACTACCTAACAGAGTACTCTGCTGCCAAAGTTACTGAAGTTATTACAAGAATGGGGTATGAAGGCACTTATCCACCGGCAATCAAGAAGTTGTTTCACCCTTACTGGAGATACCTATTGCACACGTTCTTCACATGTATCTCGGGAAGAAAGGGAGGTTCGGATGAAATCAGTCACATCCAAATGTCTGTCGTCGCTACTCTAATCATGGGTTGGAATTACAACTATTCCAAGTTCGTTTTTAATGAAATGATGAGCAATCTAAGGGCAAAGAAGAAGGATATGTTCTTGATGTATCCAAGGTTTTTACAGATGATTTTTGATTCTCACTACACCGACTTGGTTAAATCTGTTGAGACTTTGGATATGAAGTCTATGCGACCCAATTCCTTTGGGTTAATGAAGCAGTCAAGAAAAGGAGCCAAAGTGGTATATAGGGGATTAAAACCCCTGGAAAAATTCCTGAAGCCTCCTCAGGCAGTTACTGAAAACACTAAGGAAGACTATGTTGAAGAGCCAACTGCTGATCTCATCCATCGCAAACGAAAAAGGGATGATTCGAAATCGAGCGAGTTGGTCAGTGAAGTCGAAACAACCAAAGCTACACCGACACCAACACTCGCACCAGCACCAGAATCAACCACCAGTCCTCAACAAAACACCGATCAACCAGAATCACATGCTCCAGAGTCGCAAACTGAACCAGTTGCATCTACTACTGAGCCAACATTTATGGAGCTGTTGTCCAGTGATTTTGGTGATGATTTCGATTTTGAAATAGAGATTCCACACACTGATACTGCAGATATTCCCTCTGGGTAATCCGGTCAATTTGATAAAGGTCAGTCAAGTTCCGGTGTTTCCGAAAAGGTTGCTCAAATTCTTGCTATGCAGGAAAACTATCTTTAGAACAAGGGAAAAGGAGTGGTTCTTGAGAATGCTCATGTGGATGTTCAGGCGCTACAACTTCGAGTCTTTGAACTCGAGCAGGATTCAGTGATTAAAGATGTCCGTATCCAGGAACTTGAGGCTAGCAACTCGGATAAAGACTCCAAGATTAAAGAGCTGCAGTCCGGTATGGGAGGTTTTAACAGCTATGTATCTCGATCTCCAACAAAAGCTAGTTCAGAAATTTGGAGATGAGTTCAAATGTAATGAAGATATGGCATATCAAACTCCCACTACTGATCAAAACAAAGATTCTGATGTTTATCCAGATGATAATACTGATGTCAGTCGACAAGAAGAATCAGAGTCTCTAAACCAGTACTTGAATGCACCATCTGTCACAAAAGAAAAATCTGACAGAATTAAGAAGAAATTACTTGAAAAAGGAAAGAAGAAATTGCTGGTAATGAAGAACTCAGATCAGAATGTTGTGTCATCGGATCACCCAGAGAGATATGTTGCTACGCTTCAAAAGGGATTTTCTGATAAATATGGTGATCGATCTGGAGTTTTATCCTGGGGTTTTGATGCAGATAAGAACATGTGGTGGGTTAAAAGAAATTCAGGGACAATGGAGCTTCGATTTTGGTTCTTGGACTAAAGTTGATTTGAGTGACTTAATTAATGCTCCATTTACAAATCCCATCAAATGACAAAAGAGGAACAATTTTTTTCAATTATCTGAAGCGTCAGGTTGATAGAGGATTTCCACACATGCCTACTGCCGACTCCTTCCTGAAGAAAGCCAAAGGAGTCTTGGATCCAAGAACTGGGAAAACTATGGTAAATGTGATGTGGCCTCCCACAAAGAAAGCTACTTATCAAGACACTCAGCACGCATCAGATTGTTGCTGATGGTATTTTTGAAATAGCCGCCAAAGAATACACAAGCATGGTGGCATCTATCATCAATAACAAGTTTTGGGTTGGAGGGTTGAAGGATGCGGATATTGATTACATGGACGAAGAGTAAAGATAAATCTACAAACCAAGGGGGAGATTGTTGGGCCTAGTTTTGTGGTTTGAGCTTGATTTGTACTTAGTTCTAGTTATTTGGGCTTGGCTTTTCGGGTGCGTATGTAAACCGAGAACATTTATGTGTTCTCGGTGGGCTTTTGGTGTTTGGGCCGGCTTGATTGGTTGTTATGCCTATATATAGTCTTGTATTTTATAGGGTTGAAGGTTGTTCATTCCTAGTATTATTATCAAGTATTGTAAGTGCTTAAGCACCCAGCATATTTAATAATATACGTGTGTTTTGAAGCAATTCCGTGTTACTTTTACTATTTTATTCGTGTTCTTGAATCACCGAGTGTTGGTATTCCGCACCAATACTCGTTTAGTTGATATAATATTGCAGTGATCCAGATTCGGGACTTACACTCTTAGAAGTCAAACAAGAAAGAACTTGAAGGTTGAAGCTTAGAACTTTGTTTGAGAGATTTTGGTGTGAAAGAGTAGGTTCAAATGAGTGGTGTGGCTTGGTTTTATGAAGGATAAGGTGTTAGGGTTATCCATAAGGTTGCTTTAGAGATTTCCAAGCTTTTTAATTGGTTTAAAGGGCCAAACATGTGTTATATCAAGTCAAAAATGAACTAGTTGTTGCAGGGCTCCTTAGCGCGGCGCTCAAGTCGCAAAGGGAAAAATCTGATTTTTAATTTTGGCAGTTTTAGTCCCTGAAGTTCGTTTTGAGCGTTTTAGGGGTTGTAAAAGATGTTTTTGAGATCCGACAACCATAAAACAAATATGTAACAAAAAATTCATCATTTTTATATTATTGAAAGGTTAGGGATACAAAACGGGTTGGTTTTCATAATAAAAGCAAATACAAGATGACCCGAAATTGACGAATGTCAAAGTATCCCCAACTTTTTGGAAATTTCGTCCCGAAATTAAAATAGGCTAATGAAAAAGAATATAACTGCCATCGGTGTCGTTTGAAAAGAGGAAAATGTACTAGAAGTTTATAAGTAAATAGAATAATATAAATCCTTAAATGACACGAAAAACGCCATAAATGTGAACATAATAAGGACACTTATATATAGGAAGTACTAGCGGCGTACCCGCCATGTCCTTATTATATCACATTCATATCGTTGTTCGAAATCATGCTTGGTTATGAGTTATTGCACAAAACTGCACTTTCTATGGCTTTCATATGAGGATTTCGATAATTAAGTGTGCACCCATAATTATCTAGGTCGTCGTTCGGTCCCCATGGTTCATTTCGTTGTGTGGTTTTCAAAGGATGTTTTGTTAAGAGAATTTTGCAAATCTTAATTATTCGATTAATTAACTGTAGATGATCGTGTAAGCAGTAGTAAGGTGTGAATCGAAGTCGGAAGTTATCAAAAGGAATATGAAGGCCTAACATTGAGGGACTAAATGCGGCATGATAAAACAAAACATGTGAAATGAAAATTTGATGAATACAAACTTGAGGTTAAAATAAACATTTGTGAGTATGATTGCATGAAATGTGATAACATGAGAATGAGGTGAGTTCTATGGGGTGACGTAAGCATGTATCAAACACATAATCACAATAAAAATTTTGGGTAGCTTGGAAAAATCATTGAAGAAATGTAATAAAATGTGAACACGGCTTCTATTGTGAAACCATTTACAAAATCATGATTATAGTAACGGTTTCCAATGGCGCCAAAACTTGTGGACATCCACACATAGGCCGTTGATTGAGTAAATGAAATGATGTGGAAAAATTCATAGAATTGTGTTTTGCTTGAAAAGCATAATACCCGAGCATGAACAACATAGTCATGAAACTATCGTTTAAAATGTAAATGAAATTTTTAGCGAAGATGAGGTTTTGAAAAGTAGTACACAAATTGTCATTGAATAATTTGAATTCGGTTATGAATAATCAAAACACAAAATGAAATCTCATGTGCATAAAATTAAAATGGAAACATCTCATCAATTGAAAAGAAAACCTTAATAACAGTGAGACTCGGAGTAATGACGAAATATGTAAATCGTGTATCATATTCTCTTTTGAAAATATAAAAATAAAATCGAAAATGAAGTCTCAGGTAAAACTGTTCTATCGTTTCCAAGAAAATGTATATAATAACAAAGCATCGCAGTAACGCGTACTTAGAGAACCATCTAAATTGCTATCAAACGAAAATCTTGTAAGTTAAATTGTTAAAGGAATTTTGCATACGCAAAGCTGTTGTGATGATGATAAATCATGAAAGAGTTGATGCTTGCGATAATAAGAAGTAATAATTCGCATAAATCGTTATCGAACAAAATTCATGTTACAATATTTAGTGTATGAAGCATTTATGAATGTGTCCCAAAAAGGATTTGTAAAGCCATGATCATTGAGTTTATGAAAAATAATGAAAGTTGTAATTTGTTATTGAATAAATCTCGAAATCAACATTCAAAATGAAACCTCGTATTTATTAATTTATTATGGGATTATCACCTTGGATGACAGTATTTATAATCTTGAAAACACGTATATATTTTTTTAATAATCTTTGAAAACAAATCCTCATAATAGAATTTTGTTGTCATGACAATATTATATTCTACAAAGATGATTTATAAAGTATGAGCATAATATGTAAATCGTTATTCTTGAAAGAGTTTATAATTAAAAAAAATAAATATTTGAGCACATGAGATCGTTATAAATACACTAGTTGTGTGTGTATATATATATGTAATTTTATTTGGGGGGGGGGGATCTTGCGTGTGTATGGAGAGTTTTAGGCTTCGAATGTTGAATGGTTTGGAAATTTGATGAAGAGTGAGTGTGTTTCGGGTGCCTTGCGTAGTTGGGTTTTCTTGAGTTGGATTGTTGGGGTTTGTTGAGGTTAGGACGTTTGAGAGGGTTAGGCTTAGATGACTTGTGTGAGTAGTGGTTGGGCTATTTGGATGAGGTTTGTTTATTTGTGTTCGGGTTAAGTTGATGGGTTTTATAAGTCGACCTTGACTAGTTTGGGTTGAGATTCGGTTTATACATGTATTTTGCAAGGAGTGTTTGGGTTACTATTTTGATATCAAACTCTATGATTGGATGAAAACGGTGTGGCAACATGGTTTGTGATTTGACATAGCATGGGTCGAAAGATTGAGGCACAGATTTATAAATTTTGGTTTGTATATGTTCAAGGCATTTATGGATGTGTTTGTCGGTGTCTTCGAAGTATCATGATAGTGAGTTTGATAGGTTTTCATGGGTAAAAATGTTGGTATTTAGGGCCTTTTGTTGGGTTGATTTTGTACATCTGAGATTTGCATGGGGTTTGAGTTGGTGAGGGTATAACTTTGGTATGTTAGGTTTTGTTCATCTTGAGGAAGGATTTGATTGTGTGGGAAAACTTTTGAAGTGGGAGGATGATTTCATTTATGGTGGTAGTTTGAGACGGAATACGGGTGTTTGGAAACTTGTGGTTGCATTTAGGGAAATTTTGACTAATAATAAGTTTAAATCGAAAATATCATAATTTATAAATAATGATAGAAACATTCATGAAACTTTTGATAATAAAATTACAAATTAATATTTTTTTTTTTGCAAGAAAACGAAACTTTTCATGTACCACCACGGATTGTTCGTGTTTTAATAGTTAGAGAAACTTATTTAAGAGGTCCCTACAAATGTTTGAAACGTAAAGTTTTTTTTTTTATAAAAATATTGAGATTCAAGTTGTGAATCAAAACAATTTCTTTGCTAAAAATTTTCCACTAAAACGAGAGTTGTTACGATACGTCGGGTCGGCTTAAGTTGTAAAATAATTTACGAGAAAGTTTGAAATAAACCAACCCGCGTAACATAAATCGTTTTTGAAATGCTTAAAATTAAGTAGTGGAAAATATTATGGGGTATGGTTTGTATTTTGAAGTTTATTAAAAAAAAGCCGATTTTTATGAGGAAGCAAAAATAGTTTTTATAAGGATCAAAATAAAATTTTTGCTTATGAGAAAAATAAAATAAGTGAATTGAATGTCGAAATTTATTATGAGGTATCAATATGAATGATGAAAGTTGTTTTGGGAATAAAAATTTGCGTAATGAAAATTTTTACCAAGTTTGTTATTTAATATCGTGTAACTAAAATATCAGTAAGTTACAACGACCCGACATTGTGAATCGTGAAATCGAAAGAAACGATTTTTTATGTCTTTAAAAAAATAGAATTCCTATGAGGTTTTGCATGGGGATTACAAGACAATTACAAACTATAAATTTGGGAATTTCTTGAAAAATCAAGACAAAACTATCATAAGAAATTTAAAACGAGTTGAATCGTATAATGCAAGTTTTATTTGTGAAAAGTTATAATGAACCAAAATTTCACAATGAAAGTTGGTATGAGCATAAATTTGGGAAATGAAAATTCTACCGTGTGTATTATATAATATAGTGTAATTAAAATGCCGTGAGAAATTTAAATAATCAATATTGTGAAAGGATAGTTCAAATAAACGGGATTGGTATAAAAAAATAAAATTTTAATGAAATCTTGTATGAGGACATTAAAGACAATTTAAAATTTATATAATGGGAATTTACTTGAAAAATCAAGGTAAAATTTATCATAAAACCTTTTTAATATGATGAAACTTATGTGATAAAAATTTTGTTTATAAAAAGTCTTAATGAACAAAGATGGCATATTGAAGGTCATTAGGAATAATTCGAAATATATTAACTTAAATTGAAGAAAAATCATAATAGACGAAATCTTGTAATGAAAATAGTGGTGTGAAATCAATACAAAAAAAATTGTGTAGAAACTTTACCATGTGAAATCAAGATATAAAAGAATTATTCACAATGAAAAAGAATTAAAATTTACAAATGAGAACTCGTGACGAGAATTAATATGACAAAATAAAAGGCAAAATTGTTTAAATCCACAAAATTTGTAATTAATGTCTTAAGATTTAAAGGTGAAAAAATCGTGCATGAACCATCATGACTTGACGTCCGGACAATAAATCTTAAATAAAAGGAGATATAATGTGGAGTCGAACATGTGCACGCATCACCGCGTCTTTCATGTTGCGACTCAAATCACGATAATAACAACCAATAAAATTTTGAGATACAACGAGATGTTAATAACAGTCGTCCACGTATCACCGTGGCTTTTATGTCTTAACATCAAAATATAAGGAGGCAACCGGAATGCTTGCATTCGACAACTTAAAGTGGTCGTCTCATATGAGACAATCTTTAAGGAGATTGGAACCAACGGGATCCAAGTTAAGCTCGTGATCCATAAAACACAATAAAAACTAATGTTTTTTTGTGATAAGGTAAGGATACCTTAGATTATTATGAGAGTGTGTCTATGTGTATATTTACTAATTGATGAAATAAATAAGTGTAATGAACAATCGAGTAGGGTAATCACGTATAGGCAACACGTATAATGTAGGTTCCCAGCTGGATCTACACAGTAGTATCTCGTAACACGAGGGTGCTGAATCCCCACGTAATACGATACAAGCGTAGGATATATAATACGTTAAACCGAAACACAAACACACGTTACAATACTAATAAACACGATTGTATTGCAACACTTCAACACGTGATATCAAAGATCACTAACACACGTTCGGAAAAAACTAGTCAAACCAAAGCCGAAGTTAGGTTTATATAACCTCGACAACTTCGCCTAACATATTAGGCGAAGTTGTCATAACTTCGCTTGTGACCAAGTTCTCCTACATCACAGGCGAACTTGTGTAAAACCATATTCAAACCAAAACAAACAATCTAACACGATTACAGACACATACAAAATACGAGATACTGAACTACTGACATTATGCACCAACAGACTCCTCCTTGGCAGTAGCTTCATATCTTTATCTTCATTCTCGTGTTGTAATCCCAAAAATCTCGTGTCACCCGTCTTCAAGCATGTATGCCTTGTCTGACACAAACAGAGACCACCCTTTGGTACTTCTTGGCTTTATCTTTCCACCCAGGAATATAGAAGATCTTCTTATCGTTTAGTACCTGCAAGTCAGCTTGAGACAAATTTACCAAGTGCATGGGATCATACACTCTTAGAATCTCCTGTTCATCTTCATCTTCCATAACTGCTTCAGGTGTTTGACTATCAACGTACCACCACTTGCGATTCTTTAAGAAATCCTTGGGCATTATCTTCATCGGCACTTCTTTCAAACACCGAACCGGCTTATACTTCATCACCATCCAAGGTTTGCCATCAGCTCGCATTCCCCTTTCCTTATCTTCAACTAACTTCTTCTCTTTCACACTTTCTTTCCACACAATCTTCCCAATTATTCTGGCCATATTGTCATCACTCCTATTAATCAAACCCAATTTAGCCAAATCCTTCACCTCACACTCAGGCAAGGTATTGAGAGATCTCAACATACTCTTAAAATACTGAATCCCATCAAAGCATTTAATCACAAATAACCTCAACTGCTCATCATACAGCCAACAAATAATACCTTTCTTCGACTCAGCAAACCCTTTGATATTGTAACTCTTTTTGAACATGGTTGGAACCGCTGGCTTCTTTGTCTTAACCATCCACTGAGCGTAGCCTTCTTTCCATCTCGGCTGTTCTTCCCACTCAGAATCATCTGACACATCCATATCCTGACTCATGTTCTGTAAGGCCCCGTTACCGGTAGCCCTACTTTCGTGTTGGATTTACTCATAAACGCAGTTCTAAATATCAGAGTTAATTAAAACATTCGCGGAATGTAAAAACTTTCATAAAACATTCATAACAAAACACCTCTTGTCTTAAAACAACATCTTGTCTTTCAAAATAAACAAACCAATAAACTTAAACGTCTTGAGTCTTCCGATGCCAGCCTCTTTATTCAGTGCCACGTGTCTCCTCAAGCGAGCTGCCTCATCCTACTCACCTGCGTGCATACTAAAAGTCAGCTACGCTGAGTGAGTTCTAGTTAATCACATAATCATACAATACCTTCTTACATTTCATACTTAACCTCTTAACTTTCTTACATACACACGTAAGTGCATATACTTTCGTTCTTACCTTCATACTTCCTTTACATACATAATCATACCTTTTAAAGAGCCTTTCGCCCTATAACCTCACAGATATTATAAGGGTCTGGTCCCTAACATCACAGATATTATAAGGGTCTGGTCCCTAACATCACATATATTATAAGGGTCTGGTCCCTAACATCACAAATATTATTAGGGTCTGGTCCCTTTGTTTCGTGTAACTGTACCGTACCTGTTCATACATACTTTCCTTGACAATACGTGCAATCTCCGAAGAGCGTTCACGTACCATCATCATAACATACATACATTATGCATACATCATATATTCATACATACATCATATCTTTCATTATACTTATCAATCATATCTTAACTACCACCTGACGGTACATGCAATACCCGAAGATCGTTCACACACCGTCAAACAATCATCATACATAAATCATACAAGGCATACACTTACCACTTAAGATAAGTGTATTAACTATCACATCGAGTATGCACACAGCCCCGAAAACATAACAAGTAAGTGGGGCTAGAAACTCACCTCAATGCGGTTGCGTTCACCATTTACGGTTATTCCCTTCTTGAGCCGTGCACGACTAACTGTATTATAATTATACGCATCAATAAACTATCACTACACATATCGTCTTTCTAGTTTAACTATTACCCTCAACGAACAGGGGTCCGGGGGCAGCGTGTAACACCCCGTAACCGCAGCGGAAACGTAAACGGGATGCAACAGACACGTCTGATATCAACAGCATTGCTTATAAAGAAAACACCACTACATTAATTTACATCATATTACATTGTTCCGAGTTTCGTTACCATCTAGGTGTTAACACACAAGTTTTACCGATAATACATTAACATATTCAATACAAAATATAGATCATCAAGCTTCCACAAAAGCACGCATCGTCAAGCACAAAAACAATTATTCCAATTTGGGAGTACCTAGAAAGCATGTAAAGAAAACGGGTCAACTACAAATAGTTGGTGAGTTTCACTAATTTAAATAAACCATGACATTTCATCATAATAATCATAAATTAGCGATGTAATTATGCTGAGCCCACAAGTGAAACCACTGTTAACCCATAGACATTTCCAGTGACATCTGGGGACACTGTTAACCCAGTACTGTATCCATTCTGGGGGCAATGTTAACCCAGAAACACTATTACGTGACATCTGGGGACACTGTTAACCCAGTACTATACCCATTCTGGGGGCAATGTTAACCCAGAACACTGTTGGGGGACTTTACAATATTAGCAACTCAGATAATTACCATCTTAATACATTTCCGTACGATTCCCGTACAATAAACAATATATAAATAAACGCCTTTCCGTGCGTTCAGCACGTACTTAAACATTTTGATAGGAATCATGCTTTCCGCCCCGGGAAAATATTTAAAACAATTCAGTAAAAAGGGCTCGTGAAACTCACCTTTTTGTGAGCAAATATGTAACACTGTGCACGGCTACCGGTCCGGATCTGTAATACGATCCCTAAGTCGTTACTATACAATTTCTATTAATATAACTTAAATTCGTGTTAACCGGTACGTCTGGGGACACTGTTAACCCAGTACCGTACACGATCCGGGGACAATGTTAACCCAGAAACACTTCTCAGGACTTAGATTGTGATATCATTTAGAGTTCTTTAGTCAAAACTACCATTAGTTTGTTTTCCCGTTTTGCGTGCCTAGCACGGTTATCCGTTTTTATGTTTTCAAAAAATGAGTTTGGTCACACACGACCCGAAAATAGTTGTTACTGATATTTTAATTAAAGTGGTGAAATTAGAGCTCGGTTTAGACACCTCGTTTGGCCGCGGGGCCCGTTTCCGTCTTTAATACACCGGAAACTACTAAATCGGGTAAAATTACCCAAATCATCCGAATTATTTTCGGATGATTTATTTTTACTTGATTAACTTATTTTCATGAAAATAGTCCATTTTTAGGGTTTTTATACACCAGTCAGCTCGCTTAGGCGAACTTTGCCAGTTTACGCGTTTTAAGCTTTAAAAGTTTGTTTTTATTTTCTATTTAGCACAATAATTATCCGCTTAGTCTCGGATCTTGAAATTTTGAACAAATCACTTTTTGACAGTGGGGAATTTTATAAAATTATTTCCATAATTAATTTTTATATTTAACATTTATTTATCTATTTTTAAACGCCATTTAAACACTAAATATGTCAAAAATATCAAACGACCATAGAAAAATCCCAAATTTTTCCTGGATGGCCCCTGCCATCCCCAAAGTCCCCTGTAATTTTTCCAGAACCAAAATCTCATTTTACATGCCATTTTAACTAAAACCGTGCTAGAAAACCCTAGAACTCGTTTTACCAAAAAGCATACTTAGACTTCTCCAACGGATCTGAAATTTTGTGTGTGACTTTTATATGTTATAAAAAGCTTATCTGGATTTTTCCAGAATTTTTCATGATGTTTAACTATTTTTCACCATTTTTAGCCAAAACCGAGCATTAAATTCACCAAATATTCATCCTTTATCCAAAAATTACCAAATTTTCACAGATCTCATATTTTCATATGTAGATCGTCTCTGTGAAATTTCATGACCCAACTCTAAGTTTATCACAATCTGTCCAAATCGTAAATATCATAAAAAAAAACGAACTACCTTGTGTTTCTAGCTTTAAACCGCAAGGATCTCGCTTTCTAGCCTTTGCTAGCAACTAGATACAACACCTACAAGCACAACAACACCACACCAAGCAAGTTACACCCACAATCAAGCCATTTCTTTCATGGTTTCGGTTATGATAAAGAAACAAATATTTTAACCGTAAAAATTCGTTTTTGACTCTTTTAACTCCTTTCTTGGACCAAGATCCTTTGTATAACTTGTATACATCACTTGATCATGCAAGAATCGGTTTCATCTCGGGTTTTCACCCATTTTTCACTTGAAACCTCATTTTCTTGTAAATAACTCGAGAAAGGAAGATGAACACGCATATAACTCGGTCTTTACCTCGTTTTCTTGCTTAAAAACTTGGGTTTTTGGATGAGAAATTGAGAGAAAGTGATGGAGTTTGTGTTTGTATGTTTAAAAAAAGAAATGAAGGCCAAGGGGTAATCCCCTTGGTCCGATCGGTTTGTATAAAGGGGGTGGGGTGGGGCCCACTCCCCCATTCTTGGCCACACATTCAGATTACGCAATCTGGATAATGTTGTGGATAATCTGGTTCAGTTCGTTTTTCGGTTAAATGCTTTATTCGGCTTAAAACAAGGCTAAAACGGTCGTATTTCGGCTTAAAAATGAAATTTATATAAAACTGATTTAAAAACTTTAAAAACTTAAACCATGACATTTATTGACTTAAAACATCATATTATTAATAACTGCACATCTTTTTCGGCTTGATTGATCATCTCTTGCTTGGTTTGGTATTAAAGGTTTCGTTTAACGTACCGACGTACCATTAAATCGAAATTCTTTTTCCGTGCTATAATTCACTTATTCCGAAGCTTTAATGCTTCGTAAACATTACTAAACATCATATATTTCGTCTATAACGTAATCCCCGATTCGTTCGGGTTTCAATAACCGTTCATCGGTTAATCGTAATTCCAATACGATTAACCGTATGATCGAGTATAATTCGTACTGTGAATCATTCATACTCGTATAAATTCATTATAATTCATATATTCCATATTAAATAACACATAAATAGTATATACCGGCTAGGGTATACCTGAATTTGCCAGAATCGTTACATTCTCCCCCCCGTAACAAAAATTTCGTCCTCGAAATTTTACGCGTCGATTACTTCATTTTTAGGAAACAGGTAGGGGTATTTCTTTCGAAATTCGTCTTTTCGTTCCCAAGTATATTCTGGGCCTCGTTGCGAATTCCATCTAACTTTGACCAATGAAATTTTATTGTGTCTAAGTTGCTTGATTTTCCCGTCTACAATTTCTATGGGTTCCTCTACGAAATTAAGCTTATCGTTTAATTGGACACCCTCTAGTGGTAACACCGATGTCTCATCCAACAGACACCTTTTCAAATTCGATACGTGAAACACGTTGTGAACTGCACTTAATTCATCGGGTAGTTCTAATCGGTAAGCTACGGGACCGATTTTTGCAGTAATATCGAATGGTCCAATATATCTCGAGGCTAACTTCCCCGCCTTGCCAAATCTAACCACACCCTTCCACGGTGATACTTTCAAATACACCTTATCACCTTTCTCAAATGACAACGGTTTTCTACGGGTATCGGCATAACTCTTCTGCCGATCCCGCGCGGCCTTCAGATTGTTCCTAATTTCAAGGATTTTGCTGGTCGTTTCCTGGACCAGGTCTGATCTAATAATCTGTGTGTCACCCACTTCAGTCCAGCAGAGTGGTGATCGGCACTTCCGCCCATACAATGCTTCGTAAGGTGCTGCCTTTATGCTGCTATGGTAACTGTTATTATAGGAAAATTCAACGAGTGGGAGATGTTGATCCCAATTTCCCTTAAAATCCAGTACACATGCACGAAGCAAGTCCTCCAGGGTTTGGATGGTCCTCTCAGACTGACCATCGGTCTGAGGGTGGTAAGCTGTGCTTAGATCAATACGCGTTCCCAACGCTTCTTGGACAGCTTGCCAAAGATTGGAGGTGAAATGGCTATCTCGATCGGAAATGATTGAAATGGGTATCCCATGTCGCGACACAATCTCATTTATATAAATCTGCGCAAGTTTCTCAGTGTTATAATTATTTCTAATCGGAATAAAATGTGCCGATTTGGTTAATCGATCCACGATTACCCAAATTGCATCATGTCCACGGGACGTCTTAGGGAGATGTGTCACAAAATCCATCGTGATTTGCTCCCATTTCCATTCGGGAATTTCCGGTTGTTGTAACATTCCCGAGGGTTTCTGATGCTCCGCCTTAACCCTCGCACACGTCGTACACTTACCGACGTATGTGGCTATATCCTTTTTCATACCCGGCCACCAGTAGAATTCCTTCACATCCTTGTACATCTTATCAGATCCCGGATGTATGGAATATTTCGATCTATGCGCTTCGTCCATGATTAATTCACGAAGGTCATGGAGGGTCGGGATCCAAATCCGATTTTTGAAATAGAGAATTTCGTCCTCGCGTTGTTCGAAATTCTTCTCATTGCCGTAAAGTCCCTCGTTTTCCATTTGTTCCTCTTTCAACGCCTCACGTTGAGCGACTCGAATCAAATCCGAAAGGTTCGACTGGACAATCATCCCCAGCGCTCGCACACGCAATGGTTTAACTCGATATTTCCTACTCAAGGCATCTGCTACGACGTTAGCCTTTCCGGGGTGATAACGGATGTCACAGTCATAGTCGCTTAACAACTCGACCCATCTTCGTTGCCTCATATTCAGTTCTTTCTGATCGAATATGTGTTGCAAACTTTTATGATCGGTGAAGATGGTGCACTTTGTACCGTAGAGATAATGTCTCCAGATTTTAAGTGCCAAGATAACCGCTCCCAGTTCTAAGTCATGAGTAGTGTAATTTTTCTCGTGTACTTTTAACTGTCGTGAAGCATAGGCTATGACCTTATTATTCTGCATCAACACGCATCCTAACCCTCTACGGGATGCGTCACTATACACGACAAAACCATCGTCTCCATCGGGGAGACTTAAGATTGGCGCTTGGAACAATCTTTGTTTTAGCGTTTGAAATGCCGTTTCCTGCTCTTCACCCCATTCATACTTTCGATCCTTTTGGGTCAGGAGGGTTAAAGGTTGGGCGATGCTGGAAAAGTTCTCTATAATTCGACGATAGTATCCAGCTAAGCCTAAGAATTGGCGGATTTCCTTTGGAGATTTAGGTGCTTGCCAATTCTTAATTGCTTCCACCTTACTCGGATCAACGTGTATTCCTTGATGGTTTATAACGTGACCAAGGAATTGCACTTCTTGTAACCAGAAGTTACACTTGGAGAATTTTGCATACAACTTCTCTTGATTAAGAAGCTCTAAAATTAATCTTAAGTGTTGCTCGTGCTCTTCTTTACTCTTCGAGTATATCAAAATATCGTCAATAAACACGATGACGAATTTGTCGAGGTAGGGTTTAAAGACTCGATTCATGAGATCCATGAACACTGCTGGCGCATTTGTTAGCTCGAAAGGCATAACTAAGAACTCGTAATGGCCGTAGCGAGTCCGGAATGCGGTTTTTGGGATAACCTCCTCCTGAATTCTAACCTGATGGTATCCCGATCTAAGATCAATTTTTGAGAAGTAGCTCGCACCTTGCAGTTGGTCGAACAGGTCATCAATTCGGGGAAGAGGATACCTATTTTTGATTGTTAACTTGTTCAACTCCCTGTAATCAATGCACATTCTAAGGCTCCCGTCCCTCTTTTTCACGAATAGTACAGGTGCACCCCACGGGGAATAACTAGGACGTATAAATCCTTTATCCAACAATTCTTGCAACTGGTTGGATAATTCTTGCATCTCTGATGGTGCAAGTCGGTAGGGTGCCTTAGCAACAGGGCCAGCTTGAGGTAATAGATTGATTCTGAATTCGACCTGTCGGGTTGGCGGTAATCCAGGAAGTTCCTCTGGGAAAACTTGTGGAAATTCGCGTACCACTGGGTTATCGTCCACCCGTTTTTCCTCAGGATCCGTGGCCGTCAAGCTCGCTAGATACGCCACGCATCCCTGGCGTATATATTTTAGCACCTTGAGGTGGGATATAAATGGCATCATGGTGCCCGACTTCTCTCCTTGAACTAATACCTCTTCGTCATCCGACACCCGGATCTTGACGATTTTCTTTTCACAATTTATTTCCACTTTGTTACGTGCTAACCAATCCATTCCCACTATCACGTCAAAACTACCCAATTCTACCGGTAACAAGTCAATCAGGAAGGATTGTTCATTCAGAATAAAAGGGCAATTCCGAACTATTTGATTAACTATCATGGTTTTACCGTTAGCGACTTCTATGGTATAAGGTTCTATGGTTTCACCAATTGGAAGGTTTGCTATCGATAGAAACTTAACGGAGACAAAACTTCTATCGGCGCCCGTATCGAATAATACAGAGGCGTAATGATCAGAGACGAGGAAAGTACCTGTCACTACGCTGGGGTCCTGGCGTGCTTCGCTCGCCCCCATCACGAATGCTCGGCCTCTCGCCGGATTGGACGACGACGCTTGACCCGCGGTTTGCCTCCCGTTTCCTCCCTGGTTCAGCTTCGGACAGTGCCTCTTGAAGTGATCCATGCTGCCGCATTCATAGCAAGCACGGGTGGTGGTCACCGTTTGGTTTCCTTGTTGGTTTTGTTGTCGGGCTGGTTGGGTCCTAAATGGCTGCGCACGGATTGGTTGCGGTTGTCGGTTCAGAGTGTTCAGGTTTGTCCTACATCTCGGTGCGTAGTGCCCTTCCCTGCCACACCGATGGCACACTACCACCCTGCACTCGCCACCATGTTGGTAACCGCATTTCCCACACCTGGGAAACGTCCTTGTCTGCGGTTCCTGCCTTCCGCCCGAACTAGTCATGGCGTAGTTCTAGGCAGTGGGCCTAGCACGTTTATTTTGCTGCTTTTCCTAGATCCTATGGTCATGTGTACCCCGCTTCCCCCAGCGGATTCTCCTGCCACCTTCAGTGATCCGCTCCTTACGAAATCATACGTGACGATACCAGCTTGCATCACCGCACCCTCATACGTCTGGTGTCCCCCAGAATTGACTATACTCCTTACAACTGGAGTTAGCCCCCAAATATAACGCTCAACCCTCTTCGACTCTGGCGTGACCAACCATGGTACCAATCGCGACAACTCATTAAACCGGTTCGTATAACCCAAGTGGTCTGCCCCCTGCATCTCCAGGTTCCACAATTCATTTTCTAATTTCTGCAATTCGTTTTTTGGGCAGAAATGTTCCAGTACAAGAGCCTTGAGCTCTGTCCAGGTCATGCGGTTTGTCGCCGCCTGACCGCGGGTATGCACTATGGTGTTCCACCATGTCAAGGCATGGTCCGTGAATGTGCAGGTAGCATACTTAACAACACAATCCTCGGGGCAGTTGCTGATGTTCACAACGGATTCTATTTTCTCGATCCATTTAACTAACCCATTTGGTCCTTCAGACCCGCTAAAGTCTAGGGGCTTGCACAACATAAAGTCTTTGATTGAACATCCCCTGGATGCAGGAATTGGTTCAGCGCGGTTCGTTTCTACAGTTGGTATAGGGCCATTACTGTCCGTAACGACCACCCTAGGCGGTGCGTCATTACTGGGAATCGTGTTATCGTTCTGTGGAGGATTAGCATTTTGTTCCCCGTCATTATTGTGGTCGTTTGATTGCTCGGAGGGGTTGGATTGGTCGAATTGTTAATACTGGAGGCGATGAGCGATACTATATCCGGTATCGCCGCCTCCAACTGTTGAGCAATCAAACGGCTCACATCCACTTCCGACATTTGAGCTGATCGTTTTGGTGCCATTCTACACAACATTCTGAAAAATACATGTAATTAATACAAATTCCAATCATAAAACACAACACAAATTCCATTCATTAATAAACATTAGTACATATTACACAAACATCCGTTCACATTACTTCCCTGTCAACATTACATAGGTTAAGTTTTTATACAAGGGCCCTATGTCGGCATCATCTCGACATAACCCGCAATGGGTCAGTGCTTGAATGATACCCAAAAGTATCTATAATGATATACCCCAAAAGAGACCCCCTAAGGGCTAGTGGTTGTATTATAACTACCCAAGATTCACTCTATGTTAGCATCACCACTAACTGCTTACACAGAGTATCAAAAAGCGGTCAATGACTTCTACCATCCTAACATCACTAAACTCGGTGGTATACCCACCACACCATCACTGCCACCAACACCACCATCACTGCCAACACACCCCGGACCCGCGCCTCTAACCGATCAATCATCAATTGGGAGTATGAGCACTCCCTCCTTAGCTGCGCAATCGCATACTGGTGGTCCAGTATGCAGTCCCCCAGATACATCCGCCTCTGCTCTCCCACTGTCAAGGCGGCGGAGTGCTCATTCACCTGCTCGGTGAGCACTCGAAGCCATGCCGCCGGGTCCCTTTCCTGCCTATGGAGACCCCACACAGGTGGATGCACAGGTTCGGGCTGGGAGCGGGAGGGCTCGCTCCTGTGGGTAGCAGGTCTGGGTGGGGGAGAGGTAGGTGGGACATGCGGGACACTGATCCGCGCCGTGAGGCGGGGTCCAAATCCGGGAGGGATAGGGGTGGCCTGTGGTGCGGGTGGGGTGGGGGATCTGACAATCCTGACTGGGGAGGACTGGCTAGAGCTCCTACGACTAGCCTCGCTAGGCTCAGAGCTGGATGATATGCGTAGACTCCCAGAGTTCCCGGAGCTGACTTCCTCCGGGTCCTCCTCCACCGATAAACTATGAGTTCTCGACATTCTTACCTGCACACAAGTTAACAAACATATAGTTCTTTCCATAGTGTAAATCATAATCAAATTAATATACACTTACTTATACAACTTTGCCACATAACAATATTATCATATATTTACACATATGTTGCCAATTTTACCTATTAAAGTCCCCCGTGACTTCTCCTGAATTCCCTCGTGCGGACAAGTCTGTTATTATGTTCCAGAACATAATAACTCACTTGTCCATCCAAATTCATCCAGATCTCGTCACTATATATTATTAGTTGATATTCAGATCCTATAATACTTGAGCTAGTGGTTATATTTTAGGTATCTTTTTAAAGACATCCTAATTCTTTATAACCAATGGCTCTGATACCAAGTTCTGTAACACCCCGTAACCGCAGCGGAAACGTAAACGGGATGCAACAGACACGTCTGATATCAACAGCATTGCTTATAAAGAAAACACCACTACATTAATTTACATCATATTACATTGTTCCGAGTTTCGTTACCATCTAGGTGTTAACACACAAGTTTTACCGATAATACATTAACATATTCAATACAAAATATAGATCATCAAGCTTCCACAAAAGCACGCATCGTCAAGCACAAAAACAATTATTCCAATTTGGGAGTACCTAGAAAGCATGTAAAGAAAACGGGTCAACTACAAATAGTTGGTGAGTTTCACTAATTTAAATAAACCATGACATTTCATCATAATAATCATAAATTAGCGATGTAATTATGCTGAGCCCACAAGTGAAACCACTGTTAACCCATAGACATTTCCAGTGACATCTGGGGACACTGTTAACCCAGTACTGTATCCATTCTGGGGGCAATGTTAACCCAGAAACACTATTATGTGACATCTGGGGACACTGTTAACCCAGTACTATACCCATTCTGGGGGCAATGTTAACCCAGAACACTGTTGCGGGACTTTACAATATTAGCAACTCAGATAATTACCATCTTAATACATTTCCGTACGATTCCCGTACAATAAACAATATATAAATAAACGCGTTTCCGTGCGTTCAGCACGTACTTAAACATTTTGATAGGAATCATGCTTTCCGCCCCGGGAAAATATTTAAAACAATTCAGTAAAAAGGGCTCGTGAAACTCACCTTTTCGTGAGCAAATATGTAACACTGTGCACGGCTACCGGTCCGGATCTGTAATACGATCCCTAAGTCGTTACTATACAATTTCTATTAATATAACTTAAATTCGTGTTAACCGGTACGTCTGGGGACACTGTTAACCCAGTACCGTACACGATCCGGGGACAATGTTAACCCCGAAACACTTCTCAGGACTTAGATTGTGATATCATTTAGAGTTCTTTAGTCAAAACTACCATTAGTTTGTTTTCCCGTTTTGCGTGCCTAGCACGGTTATCCGTTTTTATGTTTTCAAAAAATGAGTTTGGTCACACACGACCCGACAATAGTTGTTACTGATATTTTAATTAAAGTGGTGAAATTAGAGCTCGGTTTAGACACCCCGTTTGGCCGCGGGGCCCATTTCCGTCTTTAATACACCGGAAACTGCTAAATCGGGTAAAATTACCCAAATCATCCGAATTATTTTCGGATGATTTATTTTTACTTGATTAACTTATTTTCATGAAAATAGTCCATTTTTAGGGTTTTTATACACCAGTCAGCTCGCTTAGGCGAACTTTGACGGTTTACGCGTTTTAAGCTTTAAAAGTTTGTTTTTATTTTCTATTTAGCACAAATAATTATCCGCTTAGTCTCGGATCTTGAAATTTTGAACAAATCACTTTTTGACAGTGGGGAATTTTATAAAATTATTTCCATAATTAATTTTTATATTTAACATTTATTTATCTATTTTTAAACGCCATTTAAACACTAAATATGTCAAAAATAATTAATGACCATAGAAAAATCCCAAATTTTTCCTGGATGGCCCCTGCCATCCCCAAAGTCCCCTGTAATTTTTCCAGAACTAAAATCTCATTTTACATGCCATTTTAACTAAAACCGAGCTAGAAAACCTTAGAACTCGTTTTACCTAAAAGCCTACTTAGACTTCTCCAACGGATCTGAAATTTTGTGTGTGACTTTTATATGTTATAAAAAGCTTATCTGGAATTTTCCAGAATTTTTCATGATGTTTAACTATTTTTCACCATTTTTAGCCAAAACCGAGCATTAAATTCACCAAATATTCATCCTTTATCCAAAAATTACCAAATTTTCACAGATCTCATATTTTCATGTGTAGATCGTCTCTGTGAAATTTCATGACCCAACTCTAAGTTTATCACAATCTGTCCAAATCGTAAATATCATAAAAAAAAAAACGAACTACCTTGTGTTTCTAGCTTTAAACCGCAAGGATCTCGCTTTCTAGCCTTTGCTAGCAACTAGATACAACACCTACAAGCACAACAACACCACACCAAGCAAGTTACACCCACAATCAAGCCATTTCTTTCATGGTTTCGGTTATGATAAAGAAACAAAGATTTTAACCGTAAAAATTCGTTTTTGACTCTTTTAACTCCTTTCTTGGACCAAGATCCCTTGTATAACTTGTATACATCACTTGATCATGCAAGAATCGGTTTCATCTCGGGTTTTCACCCATTTTTCACTTGAAACCTCATTTTCTTGTAAATAACTCGAGAAAGGAAGATGAACACGCATATAACTCGGTCTTTACCTCGTTTTCTTGCTTAAAAACTTGGGTTTTTGGATGAGAAATTGAGAGAAAGTGATGGAGTTTGTGTTTGTATGTTTAAAAAAAGAAATGAAGGCCAAGGGGTAATCCCCTTGGTCCGATCGGTTTGTATAAAGGGGGTGGGGTGGGGCCCACTCCCCCATTCTTGGCCACACATTCAGATTACGCAATCTGGATAATGTTGTGGATAATCTGGTTCAGTTCGTTTTTCGGTTAAATGCTTAATTCGGCTTAAAACGAGGCTAAAACGGTCGTATTTCGGCTTAAAAATGAAATTTATATAAAACCGATTTAAAAACTTTAAAAACTTAAACCATGACATTTATTGACTTAAAACATCATATTATTAATAACTGCACATCTTTTTCGGCTTGATTGATCATCTCTTGCTTGGTTTGGTATTAAAGGTTTCGTTTAACGTACCGACGTACCATTAAATCGAAATTTTTTTTCCGTGCTATAATTCACTTATCCCGAAGCTTTAATGATTCGTAAACATTACTAAACATCATATATTTCGTCTATAACGTAATCCCCGATTCGTTCGGGTTTCAATAACCGTTCATCGGTTAATCGTAATTCCAATACGATTAACCGTATGATCGAGTATAATTCGTACTGTGAATCATTCATACTCGTATAAATTCATTATAATTCATATATTCCATATTAAATAACACATAAATAGTATATACCGGCTAGGGTATACCTGAATTTGCCGGAATCGTTACATTCTCCCCCCGTAACAAAAATTTCGTCCTCGAAATTTTACGCGTCGATTACTTCATTTTGAGGAAACAGGTAGGGGTATTTCTTTCGAAATTCGTCTTTTCGTTCCCAAGTATATTCTGGGCCTCGTTGCGAATTCCATCTAACTTTGACCAACGAAATTTTATTGTGTCTAAGTTGCTTGATTTTTCCGTCTACAATTTCTATGGGTTCCTCAACGAAATTAAGCTTATCGTTTAATTGGACACCCTCTAGTGGTAACACCGATGTCTCATCCAACAGACACCTTTTCAAATTCGATACGTGAAACACGTTGTGAACTGCACTTAATTCATCGGGTAGTTCTAATCGGTAAGCTACGGGACCGATTTTTGCAGTAATATCGAATGGTCCAATATATCTCGGGGCTAACTTCCCCGCCTTGCCAAATCTAACCACACCCTTCCACGGTGATACTTTCAAATACACCTTATCACCTTTCTCAAATGACAACGGTTTTCTACGGGTATCGGCATAACTCTTCTGCCGATCCCGCTCGGCCTTCAGATTGTTCCTAATTTCAAGGATTTTGCTGGTCGTTTCCTGGACCAGGTCTGATCTAATAACCTGTGTGTCACCCACTTCAGTCCAGCAGAGTGGTGATTGGCACTTCTGCCCATACAATGCTTCGTAAGGTGCTGCCTTTATGCTGCTATGGTAACTGTTATTATAGGAAAATTCAACGAGTGGGAGATGTTGATCCCAATTTCCCTTAAAATCCAGTACACATGCACGAAGCAAGTCCTCCAGGGTTTGGATGGTCCTCTCAGACTGACCATCGGTTTGAGGGTGGTAAGCTGTGCTTAGATCAATACGCGTTCCCAACGCTTCTTGGACAACTTGCCAAAGATTGGAGGTGAAATAGCTATCTCGATCGGAGATGATTGAAATGGGTATCCCATGTCGCGACACAATCTCATTTATATAAATCTGCGCAAGTTTCTCAGTGTTATAATTATTTCTAATCGGAATAAAATGTGCCGATTTGGTTAATCGATCCACGATTACCCAAATTGCATCATGTCCACGGGACGTCTTAGGGAGATGTGTCACAAAATCCATCGTGATTTGCTCCCATTTCCATTCGGGAATTTCCGGTTGTTGTAACATTCCCGAGGGTTTCTGATGCTCCGCCTTAACCCTCGCACACATCGTACACTTACCGACGTATGTGGCTATATCCTTTTTCATACCCGGCCACCAGTAGAATTCCTTCACATCCTTGTACATCTTATCCGATCCCGGATGTATGGAATATTTCGATCTATGCGCTTCGTCCATGATTAATTCACGAAGGTCATGGAGGGTCGGGATCCAAATCCGATTTTTGAAATAGAGAATTTTGTCCTCGCGCTGTTCGAAATTCTTCTCATTGCCGTAAAGTCCCTCGTTTTCCATTTGTTCCTCTTTCAACGCCTCACGTTGAGCGACTCGAATCAAATCCGAAAGGTTCGACTGGACAATCATCCCCAGCGCTCGCACACGCAATGGTTTAACTCGATCTTTCCTACTCAAGGCATCGGCTACGACGTTAGCCTTGCCGGGGTGATAACGGATGTCACAGTCATAGTCGCTTAACAACTCGACCCATCTTCGTTGCCTCATATTCAGTTCTTTCTGATCGAATATGTGTTGCAAACTTTTATGATCGGTGAAGATGGTGCACTTTGTACCGTAGAGATAATGTCTCCAGATTTTAAGTGCCAAGATAACCGCTCCCAGTTCTAAGTCATGAGTAGTGTAATTTTTCTCGTGTACTTTTAACTGTCGGGAAGCATAGGCTATGACCTTATTATTCTGCATCAACACGCATCCTAACCCTCTACGGGATGCGTCACTATACACGACAAAACCATCGTCTCCATCGGGGAGACTTAAGATCGGCGCTTGGCACAATCTTTGTTTTAGCGTTTGAAATGCCGTTTCCTGCTCTTCACCCCATTCATACTTTCGATCCTTTTGGGTCAGGAGGGTTAAAGGTTGGGCGATGCTGGAAAAGTTCTCTATAATTCGACGATAGTATCCAGCTAAGCCTAAGAATTGGCGGATTTCCTTTGGAGATTTAGGTGCTTGCCAATTCTTAATTGCTTCCACCTTACTCGGATCAACGTGTATTCCTTGATGGTTTATAACGTGACCAAGGAATTGCACTTCTTGTAACCAGAAGTTACACTTGGAGAATTTTGCATACAACTTCTCCTGATTAAGAAGCTCTAAAATTAATCTTAAGTGTTGCTCGTGCTCTTCTTTACTCTTCGAGTATATCAAAATATCATCAATAAACACGATGACGAATTTGTCGAGGTAGGGTTTACAGACTCGATTCATGAGATCCATGAACACTGCTGGCGTATTTGTTAGCTCGAAAGGCATAACTAAGAACTCGTAATGGCCGTAGCGAGTCCGGAATGCGGTTTTTGGGATATCCTCCTCCTGAATTCTAACCTGATGGTATCCCGATCTAAGATCAATTTTTGAGAAGTAGCTCGCACCTTGCAGTTGGTCGAACAGGTCATCAATTCGGGGAAGAGGATACCTATTTTTGATTGTTAACTTGTTCAACTCCCTATAATCAATGCACATTCTAAGGCTCCCGTCCCTCTTTTTCACGAATAGTACAGGTGCACCCCACGGGGAATAACTAGGACGTATAAATCCTTTATCCAACAATTCTTGCAACTGGTTGGATAATTCTTGCATCTCTGATGGTGCAAGTCGGTAGGGTGCCTTAGCAACAGGGCCAGCTTGAGGTAATAGATTGATTCTGAATTCGACCTGTCGGGTTGGCGGTAATCCAGGAAGTTCCTCTGGGAAAACTTGTGGAAATTCGCGTACCACTGGGTTATCGTCCACCCGTTTTTCCTCAGGATCCGTGGCCGTCAAGCTCGCTAGATACGCCACGCATCCCTGGCGTATATATTTTAGCACCTTGAGGTGGGATATAAATGGCATCATGGTGCCCGACTTCTCTCCTTGAACTAATACCTCTTCGTCATCCGACACCCGGATCTTGACGATTTTCTTTTCACAATTTATTTCCACTTTGTTACGTGCTAACCAATCCATTCCCACTATCACGTCAAAACTACCCAATTCTACCGGTAACAAGTCAATCAGGAAGGATTGTTCGTTCAGAATAAAAGGGCAATTCCGAACTATTTGATTAACTATCATGGTTTTACCGTTAGCGACTTCTATGGTATAAGGTTCTATGGTTTCACCAATTGGAAGGTTTGCTATCGATAGAAACTTAACGGAGACAAAACTTCTATCGGCGCCCGTATCGAATAATACAGAGGCGTAATGATCAGAGACGAGGAAAGTACCTGTCACTACGCTGGGGTCCTGGCGTGCTTCGCTCGCCCCCATCACGAATGCTCGGCCTCTCGCCGGATTGGACGACGACGCTTGACCCGCGGTTTGCCTCCCGTTTCCTCCCTGGTTCAGCTTCGGACAGTGCCTCTTGAAGTGATCCATGCTGCCGCATTCATAGCAAGCACGGGTGGTGGTCACCGTTTGGTTTCCTTGTTGGTTTTGTTGTCGGGCTGGTTGGGTCCTAAATGGCTGCGCACGGATAGGTTGCGGTTGTCGGTTCAGAGTGTTCAGGTTTGTCCTACATCTCGGTGCGTAGTGCCCTTCCCTGCCACACCGATGGCACACTACCACCCTGAACTCGCCACCATGTTGGTAACCGCATTTCCCACACCTGGGAAACGTCCTTGTCTGCGGTTCCTGCCTTCCGCCCGAACTAGTCATGGCGTAGTTCTGGGCAGTGGGCCTAGCACGTTTATTTTGCTGCTTTTCCTGGATCCTATGGTCATGTGTACCCCGCTTTCCCCCAGCGGATTCTCCTGCCACCTTCAGTGATCCGCTCCTTACGAAATCATACGTGACGATACCAGCTTGCGTCACCGCACCCTCATACGTCTGGTGTCCCCCAGAATTGACTATACTCCTTACAACTGGAGTTAGCCCCCAAATATAACGCTCAACCCTCTTCGACTCTGGGGTGACCAACCATGGTACCAATCGCGACAACTCATTAAACCGGTTCGTATAACCCAAGTGGTCTGCCCCCTGCATCTCCAGGTTCCACAATTAATTTTCTAATTTTTGCAATTCGTTTTTCGGGCAGAAATGTTCCAATACAAGAGCCTTGAGCTCTGTCCAGGTCATGCGGTTTGTCGCCGCCTGACCGCGGGTCTGCACTATGGTGTTCCACCATGTCAAGGCATGGTCCGTGAATGTGCAGGTAGCATACTTAACAACACAATCCTCGAGGCAGTTGCTGATGTTCACAACGGATTCTATTTTCTCGATCCATTTAACTAACCCATTTGGTCCTTCAGACCCGCTAAAGTCTAGGGGCTTGCACAACATAAAGTCTTTGATTGAACATCCCCTGGATGCAGGAATTGGTTCAGGGCGGTTCGTTTCTACAGTTGGTATAGGGCCATTACTGTCCGTAACTACCACCCTAGGCGGTACGTCATTACTCGGAATCGTGTTATCGTTCTGTGGAGGATTAGCATTTTGTTCCCCGTCATTATTGGTGGTCGTTTGATTGCTCGGAGGGGTTGGATTGATCGAATTGTTAATACTGGCGGCGATGAGCGATACTATATCCGGTATCGCCGCCTCCAACTGTTGAGCAATCAAACGGCTCACATCCACTTCCGACATTTGAGCTGATCGTTTTGGTGCCATTCTACACAACATTCAGAAAAATACATGTAATTAATACAAATTCCAATCATAAAACACAACACACATTCCATTCATTAATAAACATTAGTACATATTACACAAACATCCGTTCACATTACTTCCCTGTCACCATTACATAGGTTAAGTTTTTATACAAGGGCCCTATGTCGGCATCATCTCGATATAACCCGCAATGGGTCAGTGCTTGAATGATACCCAAAAGTATCTATAATGATATACCCCAAAAGAGACCCCCTAAGGGCCAGTGGTGGTATTATAACTACCCAAGATTCACTCTATGTTAGCATCACCACTAACTGCTTACACAGAGTATCAAAAAGCGGTCCATGACTTCTACCATCCTAACATCACTAAACTCGGTGGTATACCCACCACACCATCACTGCCACCAACACCACCATCACTACCAACACACCCCGGACCCGCGCCTCTAACCGATCAATCATCAATTGGGAGTATGAGCACTCCCTCCTTAGCTGCGCAATCGCTTACTGGTGGTCCAGTATGCAGTCCCCCAGATACATCCGCCTTTGCTCTCCCACTGTCAAGGCGGCGGAGTGCTCATTCACCTGCTCGGTGAGCACTCGAAGCCATGCCGCCGCGTCCCTTTCCTGCCTAGGGAGACCCCACACAGGTGGAGTCACAGGTTCGGGCTGGGAGCGGGAGGGCTCGCCCCTGCGGGTAGCTGGTCTAGGTGGGGGAGAGGTAGGTGGGACATGCGGGACACTGATCCGCGCCGTGAGGGGGGGTCCGAATCCGGGAGGGATAGAGGTGGCCTGTGGTGCGGGTGGGGTGGGGGATCTGACAATCCTGACTGGGGAGGACTGGCTAGAGCTCCTACGACTAGCCTCGCTAGGCTCAGAGCTGGATGATATGCGTAGACTCCCAGAGTTCCCGGAGCTGACTTCCTCCGGGTCCTCCTCCACCGATAAACTATGAGTTCTCGACATTCTTACCTGCACACAAGCTAACAAACATATAGTTCTTTCCATAGTGTAAATCATAATCAAATTAATATACACTTACTTATACAACTTTGCCACATAACAATATTATCATATATTTACAAATATGTTGCCAATTTTACCTATTAAAGTCCCCCGTGACTTCTCCTGAATTCCCTCGTGCGGACAAGTCTGTTATTATGTTCCAGACCATAATAACTCACTTGTCCATCCAAGTTCATCCAGATCTCGTCACTATAAATTATTAGTTGATATTCAGATCTTATAATACTTGAGCTAGTGGTTATATTTTAGGTATCTTTTTAAAGACATCCTAATTCTTTATAACCAATGGCTCTAATACCAAGTTCTGTAACACCCCGTAACCGCAGCGGAAACGTAAACGGGATGCAACAGACACGTCTGATATCAACAGCATTGCTTATAAAGAAAACACCACTACATTAATTTACATCATATTACATTGTTCCGAGTTTTGTTACCATCTAGGTGTTAACACACAAGTTTTACCGCTAATACATTAACATATTCAATACAAAATATAGATCATCAAGCTTCCACAAAAGCACGCATCGTCAAGCACAAAAACAATTATTCCAATTTGGGAGTACCTAGAAAGCATGTAAAGAAAACGGGTCAACTACAAATAGTTGGTGAGTTTCACTAATTTAAATAAACCATGACATTTCATCATAATAATCATAAATTAGCGATGTAATTATGCTTAGCATACAAGTGAAACCACTGTTAACCCATAGACATTTCCAGTGACATCTGGGGACACTGTTAACCCAATACTGTATCCATTCTGGGGGCAATGTTAACCCAGAAACACTTCTAGTGACATCTGGGGACACTGTTAACCCAGTACTTTACCCATTCTGGGGGCAATGTTAACCCAGAACACTGTTGCGGGACTTTACAATATTAGCAACTCAGATAATTACCATCTTAATACATTTCCGTACGATTCCCGTACAATAAACAATATATAAATAAACGCGTTTCCGTGCGTTCAGCACGTACTTAAACATTTTGATAGGAATCATGCTTTCCGCCCCGGGAAAATATTTAAAACAATTCAGTAAAAAGGGCTCGTGAAACTCACCTTTTCGTGAGCAAATATGTAACACTGTGCACGGCTACCGGTCCGGATCTGTAATACGATCCCTAAGTCGTTACTATACAATTTCTATTAATATAACTTAAATTCGTGTTAACCGGTACGTCTGGGGACACTGTTAACCCAGTACCGTACACGATCCGGGGACAATGTAAACCCCGAAACACTTCTCAGGACTTAGATTGTGATATCATTTAGAGTTCTTTAGTCAAAACTACCATTAGTTTGTTTTCCCGTTTTGCGTGCCTAGCACGGTTATCCGTTTTTATGTTTTCAAAAAATGAGTTTGGTCACACACGACCCGAAAATAGTTGTTACTGATATTTTAATTAAAGTGGTGAAATTAGAGCTCGGTTTAGACACCCCGTTTGGCCGCGGGGCCCGTTTCCGTCTTTAATACACCGGAAACTGCTAAATCGGGTAAAATTACCCAAATCATCTGAATTATTTTCGGATGATTTATTTTTACTTGATTAACTTAGTTTCATGAAAATAGTCCATTTTTAGGGTTTTTATACATCAGTCAGCTCGCTTAGGCGAACTTTGCCGGTTTACACGTTTTAAGCTTTAAAAGTTTGTTTTTATTTTCTATTTAGCACAAATAATTATCCGCTTAGTCTCGGATCTTGAAATTTTGAACAAATCACTTTTTGACAGTGGGGAATTTTATAAAATTATTTCCATAATTAATTTTTATATTTAACATTTATTTATCTATTTTTAAACGCCATTTAAACACTAAATATGTCGAAAATATCAAACGACCTTAGTAAAATCCCAAATTTTTCCTGGATGGCCCCTGCCATCCCCAAAGTCCCCTGTAATTTTTCCAGAACCAAAATCTCATTTTACATGCCATTTTAACTAAAACCGAGCTAGAAAACCCTAGAACTCGTTTTACCGAAAAGCCTACTTAGACTTCTCCAACGGATCTGAAATTTTGTGTGTGACTTTTATATGTTATAAAAAGCGTATCTGGAAAAATTTTATTTCCATTGATTGTCGTAACACATTTTCCATTAACATTTTAAATCGTTAATTAATATGCTACTTAAAAGTTCAAGGGCTTATTTGTAATTAAATCATTCTTTTCTAAGTCCAGGGACCATTCTGTCATTCTGTTAAACTTCTAATTCGTTACTTATTCTTAACGAACTGACTTGCCATGACGAACTGGTTCTTGTAACGAATTGGAACATTTAATGAACTGGTTACTTACACGAATTGGACTTTTAACGAACTGGACTCTTAGCGAATCAGTCCATATAGCGAACCAGTCCAAGTAGCGAATTGGACCCTCTAATTCGTTATCTCCTTTAACGAACTGGTCATAACGAATCAAGGGTGATTCGTTACCCTTTCCCTTAACGAATTGGATACGAACTACAGCTAGTTCGTTAATCTTTCCTTAGCGAATCAGTACACGAATCAAAGCTAGTTCGCTATATTCCCTTAGACGAATCAGCTAGCGAATCGCTTCTAATTCGTCAATTTCTCCCTAGCGAACTAGGGTTAGGTCAGGGGATGTCAGAACATTCCCTGACACCCGTTACCTCGTATTAACTTTTCCGGCGCCGCCTTTCCGGCGCCGCCATTGCCGGAAAGCCGCCGGAAAAACGCGAACTCACAGGAAAAACGAGTTTTAACTCGTTTTTTGCCGTTTTTCGTTCCGTTCGATCCAGATCTGAGCTAGGGTGATCCCTAAGCTCATCATAGGTTCGGTTTATACCCGATTCCACCCGGATCTTGTGATTTAAACGGTTAACGGTGTCGGCTTGTCGTTTCGTGACCATAACTAGCGGATTTAAGCTCATACAACAAAATACTATCATACCTTGTGTCGGGATCCGTTTCTTCTTCTCTATTTCGGCTAGAGTGAGAGAGAAACTAGAGAGAGAATCTTAAGTGTGTGTTTTGGATGGTGTAAGGGATATGTGTAAAATGAATTAAATGGAGGATTAAGGGTATATATAATTTTGATCATGGGCTTAAGCCCATGGTCTTTCCTTCATTCCTCCATAACCCAAGTCCATAACCCATATCCATTTACCCAACCCAAGTCCATCTCGTATTCTACTCAACTAACCGATAACGACCCGCTCTAAAATAAACGAACTTTATTTTATTAATATAACCGAAAGTAGGATGTTACAAGTCTTCCCTCCTTAAAGAGGTTTCGTCCCCGAAACCTAACTATTACATAAACGGACTCGGATAAAACTTGCGCATCTCATCCTCCGCTTCCCAAGTGGCATCTGAACATTTGCGATGCTTCCATATCACTTTCACTAAAGGTATAACCTTGCGACGAAGTTGCTTCTCCTTGCGGTCAACTATCTCTATCGGTTGCTCAATGTAGTTCAACTGCTCATCAACCTTGATGTCCATCAATGGCACGTGAGACGTGTCATCAGCTAGACATTTTCTCAGATGAGAAACGTGGAAGGTTGAATGAATTCCTTCCAACTCTTCTGGCAATTCTAACTTGTAAGCCACTTCACCTACTAGATTTAAAATCTTGAACGGTCCAATGTACCTTGGACTCAACTTTCCCCTCTTCCTGAAACGAATGATTCCTTTCCAGGGCGAGACCTTGAGCATCACATTGTCTCCAACGTTAAACTCAATCGGTCGTCGCCGCTTATCAGCATACGACTTCTGTCTGTCTTGAGCAACTTTCATTCTTGCCTTGATCTTATCGAACTTCGAAGAGGTTTCTTGCACAACTTCTAGGCTTCCCATCTCCTTCTGACCAATCTCTCCCCAACATACGGGAGTTCTACAACGTCTCCCATACACCATGGTGTTAAGACTTGATTTCTAGTTGGATTTCAAGAGGTATGCTGCTGTGTGACATTTTGAAGTGATTTCTAGGGTTTACAATATGAATGAAAGAGGAGGGTATTTAAGGGACGCATTCACTTGATTCCTTTTCCGAGTGGAAATGCAATAATAATAATAATAATAATAATAATAATAATAATAATAATAATAATAATAATAATTTTAACACGGCTATTGATTTGTTGTGCCATTTATATTGTTTTTAACTGTTCACACACTAGAGGTCGAACCCGGGCTTAGACATTTCAGTTTTATTTTGTTTATGCTAATTTTATTTTGGTATTTATTTATTTTAAGAACGACGACTTTCTTGTATTTAGGCTACATCACTCTCTGAAATTGGAGAGCCCCGATGCCCACTCTGACGAGACTATGTTGTCTTAACCGGGCCCACGGTGGCTTCAAAGTTTTGCTTGGGTGTTCCCCTAAGAAATAATACCACCGACTGCCACTTGACAGTCATTGTGCCGCCACAAGATCAGAACTCTCTGGCGTAACACACGGTGGGACGAAAAATCGGGTGGACTCCATGTTCGAACTGACAACCTTTGCAGATTTCCACCTAAAAGTGACGCAAATAGGATTCAAACTTAGGTTTTGACTGAAGAATTAAAGCCTCCTATCATTAGACCACCAGTAAGAGATTTTGTAATTTAGTTCGTGAGGATATGATATACCTGTTGTGTAAAACATAAAGAAAATCATTTAATAATTCTAGCCACTTGAATATGATTTTTTATTACTATTTAATAAAAATATTTTAAACTTCTATACCTAATTTGTTGTTTATGTTGTTTTATTTGCTTATATTTAATCAATTAACTCGTTTTTATATTGCTAACATTTGTTGTAGTTTAGACATCGTCATATTTTCATTTCTCCAATGTGATATAAACCAACTTTATTTCATGCCAAAACATTTCAAACCAAATGAAAAACTGAAACTAACTCGTAATGCAACTAAACTCGTATGTAAAACCAGAAAATTAAAACTGAAAACAAGCATTTCGGTTGGTTTGGTTTAAACTCAAACCCGACCAATGCTTACCTTCGATAGCATTTCATACTCAAGAGTAGAAAATCAAATGGATTCCACAACTAGATTACCCATCATCTTGACTAAAAGAACATAACTCTTTGTAACAATATCAAACTTTAATGAACTTGATGAATGCCAAAATGATGACAAGCCTAACATAGCAAGTTCCATGTGTGTGAGTGAATGGGATTTCAAAGCCCATTAACATTTTAACCCATTTCGCCTTTAAAGTCCGTTAACCCACGAAAGGAGTGGTGTCCCACGTTAACCTTTGCCAAAACATCTTTAATGCTCCGGGTGTTAAGGTAATGATAATCTTGATGACTAAAATCCACGCAGTTCCATAAGTGACAATCTTAATGATAATCTTGATGACTAAGAATTCGACCTCTGAGATCTCCATGGCGTGGGATCCAAATACGGTCAAACCTAGTCTTAACACCATGATTGTTTTCCATTAGCTCGTCTTGTTGGCCGTAAACTCTTTCTTTCTTTACCAACTTCTCGTCTACTAGCACCTCCGACTGCACCTTGATGATTTCTTCGAAAAGGCTTGAATTCATAATCAATTTGCATGACTTCACAGTTTCAAGGACTTCCTCATTCTTACGGCTTAGTGCATCGGCGACCACGTTAGCTTTACCAGGGTAGTACTTAATATCGCAGTCGTAATCCTTTATCAATTCTAGCCATCTTCTCTGCCTCATGTTCAATTCTTTCTGCTCGAAGAAGTACTTTAAACTGTTATGATCTGTATAGATAGTACACTTAGTACCGTACAGATAATGCCTCCATATCTTAAGAGCATGCACTACAGCTGCTAACTCTAAATCATGCGTTGGATAAGTACTCTCGTGGACTTTCAACTGTCTAGACGCGTAAGCTATCACCTTTCCTCTCTGCATCAACACGCAACCTAGCCCTTGATGCGAGGCATCGGCACAAACAACTAAATCCTCGTCACCATCGGGTAGAGCAAGGATTGGAGCTTGCGTGAGTCTCTTCTTTAATTCCTCAAAGGCTTCTTCTTGAAACTTTCCCCAACTGAATACTATCGACTTTCGGGTCATACCGGTCAGCGGTGCGGCTATCTTGGAGAAACCCTCGATGAATCTTCTATAGTAGCCAGCTAACCCTAAGAAGATTCGTATATCAGTCGGATTCTGTGGAGTCTTCCAATTCGTTATTTCCTCAATCTTAGCTGGGTCCACGGTAATCCCTTCAGGATTAATCACGTGACCAAGAAATTGCACTTCTCGCAACCAGAACACGCATTTCGAAAACTTAGCATACAACTTCTCTTTCTTCAGAGTTTCCAATACTTCTCTCAGATGCTCGGCATGGTCAGACTCGCGCTTTGAATAAATCAATATATCATCAATGAAGACGATAACCGACTTATCCAACATCGGCCGACACACCCTATTCATCATGTCCATAAATGCTGCAGGAGCATTTGTTAGACCGAATGACATTACGAGGAACTCGTAGTGTCCATACCGCGTTCGGAACGCTGTCTTAGGGATGTCTGCCTCCTTCACTTTTAGCTGATGATAGCCTGATCTAAGATCTATTCGTGAGAACCAACTTGAACCTTGCAGTTGGTCAAACAGATCATCAATCCTTGGCAAAGGATATCTATTCTTTACCGTAAGCTTATTCAACTCACGATAGTCTATGCACATTCTAATACTTCCATCCTTCTTCTTCACGAACAACACTGGTGCGCCCCACGGGGAACACTTGGTCTTATGAAACCCTTGTCGAGGAGTTCTTGCAGTTGGACATCAATTCTTTCATCTCGGACAGAGCTAGACGGTAAGGTGCTTTCGCGACAGGCTGGGCTCCTGGTATTAAATCTATCTGGAATTCTATCTCTCGCTCCGGTGGTAACCCCGGAAGATCCTCAGGGAACACTTCTGGGTAGTCACACACGATAGGAACATCTTTCATTTCTTTCGTTTCGGCTGTAGCGTTGACAACATACGCCAGGTAGGCACCACATCCTCGTCGTAATAACCCTTCGGCTTTTATCATCGAAATGACATTAAACCCTGAACTTTCTTTATCACCGTAAACCATCACCGCACTACCATCTAAAGACCTTAGCTTTATTATTCTACTCTTACATACTACCTGTGCTTCAAACTCAAACAACCAATACATTCCCAAGACTACATCGAACCCTCCTAAGGTCATAATATACAAAGTAACAGGGATCTCATGTCCCTCTAACTCTATCTTACAATTCTTAACCATTTTGTTATTTTAACCGAAGTGTCACTGGCGGTTTCTACTATAAAAATTTCAGACACTCGGCAGCCTTTCATTTTAGCTAGTTTACTAAATGTCGTAGCTACAAAACTTCTATTCGCACCAGAATCAAATAATACGGAAGCAGAAATGCCGTTTACTAAGAACGTACCGGTCACAACATCAGGAATCTGTCTAGCTTGTTCCTGGGTTAGCATATAGGCTCTAGTCCTCGGCATTGCTTGATCAGAATCCTTCTTCCCACTACCTCCAGCCTCACCTCCAGTGCACTCTCTTGCCATATGGCCTGTCTTGCCACATTTGTAACATGCTGGCTTCGCACTGCACTCATTGGCATAATGCCCTACCTTCCCGCACTTATAACAGGCATTCGACCCCATTCTGCATTCTCCACCATGAGCCTTTCCACATTTGGGACAAACATCAGAACTTCTACCCCACTTGCACTCACCACCATGCATCTTTCCGCAGGTCTTACATGACTTCTTTTCCCAAACTCTGGGTTGCTTGTTCTTGGAGTTCCATAACTGAGTACCCGGTCGTTTGGCATGAGCGATCCACTTCTTCTCTTTCTTCTCTTCCATAACCGCTTCATCTATCAAGTCCTCATAAACCGTTTCTGCGAGTCCCACAGCAGAGTCAAAGGTACCCGGTCTACCAGTCTTGACCAAGACGCAAACATTCTGTGGCAGTCCCCTAAGGTAACATTTGATCCGCTTGGCCTCGGTGTCCACCATATCTGGCACCAACCTTGACAGGCGGTTGAATTCAGTGAGGTATTCGCGGTGTGTCATCTTACCCACCTTCAGATTCAAGAACTTCATTTCAACCTTCTCTACCTCGGCATCAGCACAAAATCGTTTCATCACTAACTCTTTAAGATCATCCCACCTCAAGGCCTTGATCTCTTCTCGACTCTTCCTCTGCTCAACTGTCTCCCACCAGTACATCGCCTCATCACCGAAGGATTGGGTAGCATACCCCACAGCTTGGTCGGGACGACATTCGCTAATTCGGATAATTTTGTCCATCGCGGTTATCCATTGGAGAGTAGCGATTGCGTCACCCAAGCCGGCTAGCTCCGGTGGACCACAACTTTTGAAAGACTTATAGTTGCACCCACCTCGGCCCCTTTTCTTGTCATCAACTTTCACTGACTTCACCACGCTTGACTCTTCCCCTTCCCCTTCACCATTTTCCTTACCATCTCCTTCCGCCCTTTCAGCGGTTCTTTCACGGCCTCCAGCAGACCCTTCAGCATACCAGTTCTTCGTAGCAGCTGCTACCGCTTGAGCAATGGCAGCTTGAACAGCAGGGTCAAGTTGATACCCCTCGTTGTTACTTGGATTTCCACCAGTTGCACTTCCTTCTCCCCCATTATTAGTAGCTGCTTCCACTGACAGTTCTTGGACAACGCGTGGCCTGCTACGACGTCCCGTACGTCCTCCTTTTCCAACAACTTTCTTAGCTCCAGCCATTCGTATTCTATAAGGAAACACAAACGTCATCACTTAAGGAACCATTTAGTACAAGGATAGTAAGGCTAACAGGTAATAACAGTAGCCAGCTGTGATTAGCTGATCACGTTACTTTCCGTGTCCTATACACTTCCCTTTATGAGTCTATTTGTGCTGGTTCTACTTCTATCAGTTAGATAATCAAGAATTTCATATCATCTTACACCCCTATCCCTAGCAATTAAGCTAGCATTCACACATTCTTTATTTAGCAATTACGCAAACATTCATTCATTATTCTACTTTACATGTGAATTTAATCACGTACTTTACCTTTACTTAGCTTGCTTGAGTGACACATGGCATTCTCGTACTGGCATCTTCTTTCTTTTCTTACTTTTATCCCATTCTCTGTTCGAGTCTAAGCATGTAGGATGCTTAAATCTCTCGAACTTTGCTCTGATACCAACTTGTAAGGCCCCGTTACCGGTAGCCCTACTTTCGTGTTGGATTTACTCATAAACGCAGTTCTAAATATCAGAGTTAATTAAAACATTCGCGGAATATAAAAACTTTCATAAAACATTCATAACAAAACACCTCTTGTCTTAAAACAACATCTTGTCTTTCAAAATAAACAAAACATTAAACTTAAACGTCTTGAGTCTTCCGATGCCAGCCTCTTTATTCAGTGCCACGTGTCTCCTCAAGCGAGCTGCCTCATCCTACTCACCTGCGTGCATACTAAAAGTCAGCTACGCTGAGTGAGTTCTAGTTAATCACATAATCATACAATACCTTCTTACATTTCATACTTAACCTCTTAACTTTCTTACATACACACGTAAGTGCATTTACTTTTGTTCTTACCTTCATACTTCCTTTACATACATAATCATACCTTTTAAAGAGCCTTTCGCCCTATAACCTCACAGATATTATAAGGGTCTGGTCCCTAACATCACAGATATTATAAGGGTCTGGTCCCTAACATCACATATATTATAAGGGTCTGGTCCCTAACATCACAGATATTATTAGGGTCTGGTCCCTTTGTTTCGTGTAACTGTACCGTACCTGTTCATACATACTTTCCTTGACAATACGTGCAATCTCCGAAGAGCGTTCACGTACCATCATCATAACATACATACATTATGCATACATCATATATTCATACATACATCATATCTTTCATCATACTTATCAATCATATCTTAACTACCACCTAACGGTACATGCAATACCCGAAGATCGTTCACACACCGTCAAACAATCATCATACATAAATCATACAAGGCATACACTTACCACTTAAGATAAGTGTATTAACTATCACATCGAGTATGCACACAGCCCCGAAAACATAACAAGGAAGTGGGGCTAGAAACTCACCTCAATGCGGTTGCGTTCACCGTTTACGGTTATTCCCTTCTTGAGCCGTGCACGACTAACGGTATAATAATTATACGCATCAATAAACTATCACTACACATATCGTCTTTCTAGTTTAACTATTACCCTCAACGAACGGGGGTCCGGGGGCAGCGCCCCTGGCAGCGGGGTTCTAGAGGCGGCAGCCTCTAGCGGGGTCCAAGGGGCAGAGCCCCTGTTTGGGGTCGAGCTGCCAGGTCAGCTTGGAAAAATTTTATTTCCATTAACTGTCGTAACACATTTTCCATTAACATTTTAAATCGTTAATTAATATGCTACTTAAAAGTTCAAGGGCTTATTTGTAATTAAATCATTCTTTTCTAAGTCCAGGGACCATTCTGTCATTCTGTTAAACTTCTAATTCGTTACTTATCCTTAACGAACTGACTTGCCATGACGAACTGGTTATTGTAACGAATTGGAACCTTTAACGAACTGGTTACTTACACGAATTGGACTTTTAACGAACTGGACTCTTAGCGAATCAGTCCATATAGCGAACCAGTCCAAGTAGCGAATTGGACCTTCTAATTCGTTATCTTCTTTAACGAACTGGTCATAACGAATCAAGGGTGATTCGTTACCCTTTCCCTTAACGAATTGGATACGAACTACAGCTAGTTCGTTAATCTTTCCTTACCGAATCAGTACACGAATCAAAGCTAGTACGCTATATTCCCTTAGACGAATCAGCTAGCGAATCGCTTCTAATTCGTCAATTTCTCCCTAGCGAACTAGGGTTAGGTCAGGGGATGTCAGAACATTCCCTGACACCCGTTACCTCGTATTAACTTTTCCGGCGCCGCCATTGCTGGAAAGCCGCCGGAAAAACGCGAACTCACCGGAAAAAACGAGTTTTAACTCGTTTTTCGCCGTTTTTCGTCCCGTTCGATCCAGATCTGAGCTAGGGTGATCCCTAAGCTTATCATAGGTTCGGTTTATACCCGATTCCACCCGGATCTTGTGATTTAAATGGTTAACGGTGTCGGCTCGTCGTTTCGTGACCATAACTAGCGGATTTAAGCTCATACAACAAAATACTATCATACCTTGTGTCGGGATCCGTTTCTTCTGCTATATTTCGGCTAGAGTGAGAGAGAAACTAGAGAGAGAATCTTAAGTGTGTGTTTTGGATGGTGTAAGGGATATGTGTAAAATGAATTAAATGGAGGATTAAGGGTATAGATATTTTTGATCATGGGCTTAAGCCCATGGTCTTTCCTTCATTCCTCCATAACCCAAGTCCATAACCCATATCCATTTACCCAACCCAAGTCCATCTCGTATTCTACTCAACTAACCGATAACGACCCGCTCTAAAATAAACGAACTTTATTTTATTAATATAACCGAAAGTAGGATGTTACACGTTCACCTTGTCAACGTCTGGAATATCATGTTCTACACTGTCATCCACAATCTCACCTTCTTCTATCTCACTATCAATCATAATCTGTTCTCCTATCTTTTCAATCTCCTCAACAGTTAATACATCATCATCACCCACATCATCATCACCCAACGTTTCCTCATCATCCACAACCATGACATTTTCACCACCTGATCCACCTGCCGTACCAGTTGACTCCCCCTGAGATGTGGAAGTCCCAAGAGTTTGTTCAGTTCTTGGCAACTCACCCCCTGCACCTTTCGATGCATTGGGATCATCGTCTCTATCTTGACTCTTCTTTGTTCTCAACTCGTCGCCCTTGCAGCTCGTCTCCCCCTGAGATGCTAAGAACTGTTTTAGAGCATCAAAAAGTTTACCGTGCTCAACAAGGAGGGACGATTGGATCTGATTTTCTGCAACAAGGCGCTGGATAGCTTGAGTCTGAATTAGATTGATTCTTGACTGTTCAGCAACCACCCTTTCAAGAGCCGCTATCCTTTCAGAATCAGACAAGGTAGCATCAAAATCAAAACGCATGTGAGAAACGTCTTGAGCATAAGGTGGAGGTATTCCCAAACTGGCTGGAGTATCAAAAGCAGGCTGAACAGTAACCGCGGGTGGTATTGTGACAGATAACCCCGCAGTTGCAACCAACGTTGACTCAACAAATCTTGCAACAACCTCCGATGGAGTAACAGTAGGAGGTGGCAAGGAAACTATCTCCGGAGCCAAAAACTGAAACGTGGTTGGTGGAATACCAAATGATGAAGGCGTTGTTACTACGGGAACACTGGAGGTTATCGGTACTGTCACAGACACAGAAGCAGGAACCATAGTCATACCAGACAACGAGGGTGGAGAGAAACGAACAACCCTTGAGCTTTCACCAACTCCGGAACCCTCACCAGTTCTGACCCTCTTCGATCGTCGTATCAACTGGTCTAACTCCTCCTCGAAGTCAGATTCACTGTCATCCGAGTCTTTCTTTCTCTTGCCATGTATTCTTTCTTGTCTGACGAGAATCTGTTGTGCTTCAGCGATATCATCAGCGGAGGAGTCAGAGTCGGTTCTCTCAGAATCTGCTACAGACGTAGCTACTATCGAAACATTTACACCAGAAGCCTCAGCTACTGGGGCTTGAACCTCAGCAGCTGGATCAATTTGTTCCATATCAAAGAACCCTTGGCCACCAGAAGCAGCTTCAAGATCGACCTGTTCCTTCGGAGCTGTAACAGGATCAACAGGCAGTGCTTGCTGTACAAGTGGTTGAGGAACATCAGCCTGTTGCGGTGCCGGGTCCCGAAATTCATCTCCAAGAGGAGCAATATAAGCAGGGTTCACCAAATAACCAAACAATGGAGTGTGCCGCGGACGAAGCTCTGGTTTTCTACGAGCGCTTGACGACCTACATTGCGCAAAGATCCTCTTACTTACACTCTCAACATAACGGATGGGACGTCGTTGAGGTAGCGTAGGTACCACATGATTCAAAATCATCTGTAAAAATATCGGGTACATTAAAAATCTTTCCCTGGCGACCGCGCGTCTCTGACGATCAATTTCATAAAACACCATCTAACTAAAGCTGTAGGGCTTGTTGTAAGTCAAGGCTGTCATAGAAGATTGCATCGTTGCCCCCATACCGTCAGTACCAACTTTACAACCCGACATGCACACAATCATCACGTGCATCAGAAAACGCCATTGATCCAGTAAGAATCCCTTTCGCCTTTGAGTGTCACCCAAAGGACCCGAATAGCCCATACGTAGAAATGCACCATCTCTGAATGGAGCTGGAAAATCTGTTGGATCATCTGTAGTTTCAGCCCCGAACTGCAAGGCGACTCTGATTTGATCTGCCGAGAACTGCACCACCTGATTGTTCACTGTAGCGCGCATAACCTGAGGATCAACTCTACAGTCATATTCTACCGTTCGCCAGAAATCTTCAATATTCGGTAGAGAAATGGGGAGAGTTGTAGTGATGGCGTGAAAAATAGGTGAGCGAATGAGGAAGGAGATGATCTCGCGATAGTCATCGATACCACCAGCATCCGGATCCAAAGTAATGTACATGTTGTGACCCGGAAAGAACTGTCGGTTGTTGTCACCACCTTCGTCACCACCAGCACCACCAGCTCCTGCTACAGCAGCCATATCTGCACAACAAACGGTCTAAGTTAAAACATCGACAAAGCAGATCATAACTTCTCCTGTTACCATGAGCGAAGTTATGTTAACATGTAATGTGCAGGCGAAGTTAGCGATATGGAGAAGTTGAGTACAACTTCGTCTTAACCTTAACTTCACCTGTGAACATCTAACTAGAACTTTTACATAATATTAGCTTGAGCAGGCGAAGTTAAACCTAAGGCGAAGTTGAGTATAACTTCGCCTAACCCTAACTTCGCCTGAGAACAACCAGACTAATTAATTAATTTAAAAATGAGCTGGCGAAGTTATGCATAGGGCGAAGTTGAGAACAACTTCGCCTAAACCTAACTTCGCCTGAATCTGAAACGGTGTAAATTATTATCCGATCAAGGTTTTGTTTGGTGTTTTTTGAGAATGAAAACATGAGAATATAGCAATAATGAGATCTAGAAGATCAAATGAGTTACAAACATGTTAGAACCAGAAAGTTTATCGAGTGTTTAAAAGTTAGCCAAACTATGTCACAAATCGAATTACCAAGGCCTCTGATTAACACCATTAGTATGAATTACATGTTATACCGAGCCTACACACCTTTAACACGGATTGGAACCAGATAATAACGAGGTTCAATTCAAGTTTTAAGTTCGCCGAGGGTTAGAAGATGATATAAGTTCGCTGGGTTTCTGATAATTTGTAAAGTGTTTGACCAAGTTGACCCTTATATAGGTTTGAAAATACAAGGGCAAAGTTAAGATTAACTTCGCCCCTGTGACAACTTCGCTGGTCCATTAACTTTGCTTAAGGTCAACCATGGTCAACTTCGCCTCTTTACCTTATCATAAGTTCGCCTAACTTAATTGACAAAACAAGACCTTATAAATTTGATCAAAATGCAACTGTCTTTTAAAATCCTCCGTTAAAGATTTAAACTTTACGATCAAAGAACCAAGTAACCAAGTTTTAAACCATAAAACAAAATATGCAATGAAAATTTTAGTAATTAAATAAACGGGATCAAATTTCAGTCTTGACGAGAACCTGCATGTTTTAGAAAAGATCCGAACAAGAATCATACTAATTAAGTGGCTGTCACATAGATCCATGTTCAGCGGTATTATGACATAAAAAAACAGGTTGTAAGCAGGTATAAAAGTTAGTATGTTTTTCATCGCTTCTGTGATACGGATTAGGTTCAATTAAGCTCAAAATTTAGATGGACATCACATGAGAGATTTTGATGCCTCCTATCTATTCTCAAAGCGTATTTGGCTTTCCCCAAGTCACCCCGAGTTGACCTCGACCCGTAGTGTCTGATTAAACAGTAAGTATATATCGATCTTTAGAGTCTTCTTCCTGATCTCTTTCTTGCCTCTTGATTGATATTTGTAACAACATAAGCTTCAGAAGGCTTAACAACATTTTTTTTAATACTAAAGATATTAATACAGCTTCAAATAATAGACGACTGCAAGTCCTGAATCTGGATCACTGCAGGTACTTGACACACCATCTTCTCGGGAATCAGAACACTCACGGGCTCGTGTATGACTGGGTAATCACTTTTCTGCCTATCATTCGGAAAGATGTATATGGAGACATGCACAACTCAGAATGATTCTCCGCATTAAATCGAGGAGATTTAGTTTGTATCACTTCTACTTTTACGCACCATAAAAAGCTACCATAACATACAATGGCTGTTCTAGAGTCTTTTAGGCCTAATAACTTCACCAGTTAGGCACTCAGAAATAGTTTTTCTATCACTTTCCAAGGTTTGATCAATTTTCTTTTAAACATTGTATTGAAACTTCTTACGAAGTTATAGACCGCCCCGATCAAGTCAAAGTCTTCAGGTAAACGGCTATCCTAAAGACCCAATGGATCAGCTGGACCGACCACATACGAGTATGTGTCCTTCTAACTAAGTATGAATGACTATTTTTCAGCGAAAGAATAAAAACCCATCATAAACCGCCCCGGTCACTTTCAGTCATCTGGTTAATGGCTATCCTCATAATCTACTGGTAGAATTAAGGACTAAACATATCCGAAGATGTGTCCTTCAAACTGAAGCAACCGACATAATTCTAAGCGATAGTGATGTTTTTTTTTAATCAGTGACCAGATGGCGAAGTTATTATAACTTCGCTGTTTAACTTCGCTGCTTCCTAACTTCGCTTGTACTTAACTTCGCCTTAACTATAACTTCGTTTAAACTTAACTTCGCTTGTTCTTATCTTCGCTTCACTATAACTTCGCTTAAACCTTATAAGTTCGCTTAAACCCTACGAATGATGACGGCAACTTCGCCTGATGAACACAAGTTTTTGCAGGTTTTAATTTGACGTATTGCGAGGTATGCGAAGGAGTATTGGGTTATATTTGATGGTGGGAGATGGGCAAGACACAAAAACTAGGTATTTCAACGTAAACTCGTTCCACGAATAGTCAAACGGAACAATCTTAACACCCGTGTGATAGTCCCGAACCACACAATCACGAGCAAATGCTCTGATACCAATTGTAGGTTCCCAGCCGGATCTACACAGGAGTATCTCGTAACACGAGGGTGCGGAATCCCCACGTAATACGATACGAGCGTAGGATATATAATACGTTAAACCGAAACACAAACACATGTTACAATACTAATAAACACGATTGTATTGCAACACTTCAACACGTGATATCAAAGATCACTAACACACGTTAGGAAAATACGAGTCAAACCAAAGCCGAAGTTAGGTTTATATAACCTCGACAACTTCGCCTAACATACTAGGCGAAGTTGTCATAACTTCGCTTGTGACCAAGTTCGGCTACATCACAGGCGAACTTGTGTAAAACCATATTCAAACCAAAACAAACAATCTAACACGATTACAGACACATACAAAACACGAGATACTGAACTACTTATATTATGCACCAACATATAAGGACCCTAAAGCATAAACTATACTAGGTCGTTACGTCTAACCACCTATCCTATAATCATGGCTCTGATACCAATCTGTAACACAATGACCAAAGGCGGCGGAACATGCCGGGGTGCAACCGATTGCTCAAGAACACTATGTCACTATTAAGTGACAATATTTAATCAACTCATTAGTTTCATAAATCAATAAACAACACATCTTGTTCGTAGAAAACAAATTGAATACAAGTAAACAAATATATATTGTTTCTTCGACTAATTACTTAGTGGTCTCAAAACAAGCTATCTTCGTTCAAGCAATTATCAAACCTGCAACATTGCATAAAATAAACTTTGTCAACACGAATGTTGTCACACCCCAACCTACGGTGAGAATGCAGGGGCGTGAACTGATTGCCCATAGTTCTCAAGGTGATGAAATATTATAAGTTTCAATATCTATTAAATAAATTTCAAATGAAACAAATATTCATACAACATCTAGACAAAACAAAAGTGCATCAACAATCAAGATTCATAAATAATATTTTCTCATTAATTTTTTCTAGCTTAAATCTTTAAGTGATCTTGTACTTTAGCTACTTCACATCAAACGATAACCTGCATATGCGTTGAAAATAAAGGAGTTTTATCAACACAAGGTTGAGTGAGCAACACAGCAGTTTAAGTGCACATATAGTATATAAAAAAATATAAGTATTGCAACAAGTCATATGAGAATAACAATTCAACCAAATGTGGAAGTATAACTGAGATGTCGAGAAGCACAAAGCTATAATGACTGGCGTATGATCTTACTATTATGAGATTATGTTGGACCTCTCTGAATGCGGTTCACGTAAAGCATAAAAGCACATAAACAAGTAAGGTATAAGTTGTTAACACATGACAATGGTTGCAGTTTTGTATATAAGTATATATGAAAAATATAAGTTTTATGCATATGTCCCCAATATGTGGAAAACAAGTAAAAAGAGGGGAATATGGTACTCACCTCGATAGATGAACAAAAGGTGATTAAGATAATGAGAAGAGGGGACAAGTCACGCGAACGTTAAAGCCTAAAAGAAACAAGAGTAAAGGATACGCTTAAGTAAAGATTTAAGATTGATTACAACAACTCGATAATCATTATTAAGTAAATAATATAATATTATATAAGGATTTATTATGTAAAATGATTATTTTGATTTATGAAAACATAACTTAAATATTATTCGTAGTTTTATAAAAATTGGTTTACTTGATTTATATATTTATTAAAACATTAGTTTTTAAATTATAATTGTTTTGGTCAAAAGTAAACTAAGGATAATATAACCAAATTCGTTAGGTGAGCTTTAGTGTTAGGTTTATAATAACGATTATGATTAGGTTGCAAACATAAACACAAGGATTTGTTACGAGGAAAAGCCCTTGATCTTTAGAGGATCGCCGGCATAAAAACCCGGGGTAATGACAATTGTCTGTCACCACTATATTAATAAAAAATCGGGTTACAAAGGTGGAGATTATGATCAATGATTACAAGAATACTAATTGTGTGTGAGCTGCTAGGGATAGTACAGAGTAATGTTTTTGAACGTGAAGTAACAAGTGATTGACCTAATTGACCATAATCTCTATATAAAAGAAAATAAATATCAATAACTATATTCCCTATAAATCCGCCACTCTTCCACTAGCTTCTTCAACGTCTTTTGGCCACGTGCTAAAAGCGTCCAGTAGCGAGATATAAGGTGGACTTGGTCATAGAGTCGTTATACCTATTGATCACAACACCACTCAAACACAATCGTTAGTAGATAAGTAATACCGAGTATCCTTGATCCTGCGTAACCTGGATATATCTCAAGGATAAATGATCCAGAATTCACACAAGGATAGAGGATCCACAGCATAAATTCTATGCCTAAACAATTGCCCCCAAAATGGCGGGTGTTCATGCAATGCAGCTGTCATTTTGAATTTTGAAATGCCTGCAAAACATAGAACGATTAGAACGGTGTCAGATTTCATGATTATTATTAACCCTTCTTATCAATTCTAGTCGAATATGTATGTGATCATCCCAATCCTTTTAGAACCACATAATCCGGCAGCCAAAAAGGTATTCTTCTTCCTTCATCTTTTCTTTTCTTTTAATAACATTTTAAGAAAATGTCTACTGCCTCTTCTTCTCCTTCCGACCACTCTGACCATTCCGACCATTCGGAGTTATCGGAGATGCAATCACAAAACCTTATAACCAATCCATCCATGGAGATCTGCAAGTTCCCCGATCCTGAGATTGATGAACTCCGACCACCGTTCCCGCCGGAAAACGTTTTCCGGCCGTTCGATTCTTTGATCCGATGCGATACCTATTCAAAGACTTTGATCTGCTTCCTGATTGTCCTATTCTCATCAGCTATACATATCCATTCCCTTTTTTTAACCAAAGTTTCTTCGACACCACCGGAATGTGTTACATCCAAGCCATGCCGATGATTTGGAGGGTTTTACGTACCGTTGAGAGATTGATAGAGGAGGAAAGCATCGAGTTTTGTGTTCTGGTATCGCACCTTTACAGTTTAAACACCCATGGCTCAAACCGATCCATCTTGAAGTCCAAACCTTGGCAGCCCATTCCAATTTCTAAAGTAACCCGGAATGGCTCCCTCTGGAGGAATCAGTTCTTCTTTGTTAAACGAAGATCCGTCCCTGGTGGGGTCTATTTTCCTTTAAAATGGGTTAAAAAGGGTAGGATCCTAGATCCTTAAAAAATGAACGATTTAGGATAAGTGATCCTTCTTTTAACTGTTTTTTCCTCGTTTATTTTTCTTTGCAGTGGATAACTTTGCTTCTTTGGCGAATTTACCTGGAACAAAAGATAAAGAAAAAAGGTTTCTTGCCCTGGATTCCGAAGTCCGAACTTTCCAGGCCAAATTTGTCAAGGCTTTTTGTGAAATATCTTTGGATTCCAACATCAACATGTCAAGTAAGACTTATATTTGTATAATAAATAGAATAAAGTAAAATACTTATCTGTTTATTGTTCTCTATAGGTGCTCAAAAATCTCACAAGTCCGTCAGCAAGTTCTCCCTGGAGGACATTGATAGTCTGATAAGTCCTCAAACCATCAAGAAAGAAGCTTTAAAGGCAGCCACCACTTCCGAGCCAAGAACTGCAACCACCAGAGCTAAATCGGCAACTTCCAAGAGGAAAAGGTCTTTAGAGCCAGATAATCATTTCGACATGATTATCACTGTAAGTATCCTTTATCTTGATATCTTTCAAATAAGAATCAAGTATCCTTCTAACTTTGCATAATTGTTTGGTACAGGCTGTGAGCGCTTCCAGAGATCATTATGAAAAGATCATGGGTCAACTGGGGGAGAGCCTAACTGGAATGGGGAGTACAGCAGTAGCAAAGGACAAGGCTCTAGCTAAACTCACCAGGGAGAAGAAGCGTTTGGAGGATCAGCTATCCGCCACAGAAGCTCTGCACCAAGAGGAGGTGAAGCAAGCCACTGAGGAGGCAAAGATGTGGGCTGCAAGATCGGTGTTGCAGGCTAGAATCAAGATGGTTGCTGAAGCTGCTGATCCTGCTTTCGATAGATTGGCTTGGAATGTGGAAAAGTGGAAGCAGGCTTTGGTGGAGCTTGGTGGCGAAGAGGATATTGAGATGGCTGATGGAAATGAGGCGGGGACAAGTGGAGCGAAGGATGCAGGAGATACTGACGATGGGAAGGAAGCAGCAGCAGATGGTGAAGAAGCTGCTTTAGCGGGCGATGAAGGATAAAGAAGACAAGGCCTGAGCCTGTTTTTTATTTTGTTTTGTTATGTTTTGAAGGATATTTGATAATGGTCTGTAATGGATAATAGTAACTAGGATAAATGATCCATGATCCTTAAGACAATTTCCAGGGGTAGCAAAGGTGGATGGATCCTCAGTTTGCGGGGATGAAGCCTTTAATGCCCCTGTTTTATTTTTCTGCACTCTTTGAACAGTTAGTATCACTTGCTTAACCCGGGTGGATGCTCTATCTTTTGAATGGTGAAATCCGGGTTAAGGTTTTTGGGTAAGTCCAAGTGACTTAATAATAATAATAATTTAAATCTTTTGACTATATGCTGATTACTTGTTATTCTTAAAGTAAGTTTGATATAGTCTTCGCTTTATTGAAAGCTTTAAAAAATATTCTTGAGTAAAAAGCTTTAAGGATAGAATATTCTTATAAAAACAAATTAAGGATCCTGGATCCTTATATAAAAGAATTTATAAAGATTTAAACCAAGTAAATGTAAATTTACAAGTAGAAATCATACCATAAGATCTAATTAGACCTAGGTTACCATAAATGTTGATTCTGCAGCGAGAATGAGTTAAGGATTCCGAATCCATATGTATTAATACTTTATTCTGTGATCCTTGCAATTTGAACTTAGGATACATGATGCAAACAACTTTTGATATTAATCGGTATTAAACCCATCAAACTAGGGACAAGCTTAAATAAACTAGGACCAGCCCAAAAATCCTGGGGACAAGCCTAAACAAACTGACAAGCCCGAAAATCCTGGGGAGAAGCCCAAATAACTGGGGACAAGCCCAAATAAACTGGGGACAAGCCCAATAAACTGATGTCAAACTGGGGACTCGCCCAAACCAGGATTTAGCTCAAATTTAAGTGACGTGAAGACGCCAAAACCTTAGCTAACATGAAAATGTTATAAACTGGGGGTATGGTACGTCTACCATAAATCGTAGGATCCTCCATATAGCCGAAAGCAACGAAATTGTCAGCCACTAAAGGTGTACTGGTCCGGCTGCCCCTGACTATACGTTGGATAACGTGTGCTCCAGGCGAGAGTGTAGAAACTCTAATTTATAAGAAGGGTGAAAACGTTTAAACCTTGGAAGAAATGACCATCGGGGGTCATACCTTTATCGTGGGCTAGGCCAAAGGAAACATTAGTGTACCTGAAGTGTGAGGGAGAGGTGGCCAACCTCTTACTCATTGAACCCTTTGTAGAAATCTGCATTGTTACTTAAAACTTGGAAAAAATAAACGTTAAGAATGTTTTATCCTTAAACTAATAAGAATCTGAAATGAATAAGTGATCATATAGATATTACCAATTTTAGAATCCTTGATCCTTTACGAATACTTGATCCTCGAAAGATACTTGATCCTTAGAGGATACTTGATCCTGATCAGAAAAAGTACTTCTTGAGATGGATAGAATTCCATGCTCTCGGTAACCTATCACCTTCCATAGTGAGCAAATGATATGCCTCCTTTCCTACCTCCGACTCGATCAAATAAGGACCCTCCCGCTTAGGTGCTAGCTTTCCATATGCAAGATTGGTTGTATTTTGAAAGGCTTTCCATAAGACCAGTTCTCCTTCTTGAAATCTTCTGATCCTTATACTCTTGTTGTAAGCCCCAGCTACCCTTTGTTGATATGTTTCCATTCAGATTTTGGCTAGATCTCTCAGTTCTTCAACAGTATCCAAGTCTTCGAGAAGGATTTCATTATTGACTCAAGGATCACGGATGCTTGTTCTAGCTGTAGGAACCACCATCTCTGTAGGGATCACAATATCTGATCCAAACACCAATGAGAAGGGTGTCCGGCTCGTTGCATTCTTTAGTGTTGTTCTATCAGCCCAAAGAACATAAGGAAGTTCCTCAGCCCACTTGCCTTTCTTGGATCCTAGTTTCTTCTTCAAGTTGTTGATGATGATCTTGTTATTTTATTCTGCTTAGCCATTGGATGGAGGGTGAACTGGTGTAGAAGTAATCATCTTAATGCCCCAACTGTCACAAAAGTTAGTAGTTTTTTACCCAATAAACTGGGATCCATTATCACAAACAATTTTAGATGGGATACCAAATCTAGTTATAATGTTTCTTTTAATGAAGGATATAACTTCCCTTTCTCGGACCTGAATGAATGCTTCTGCCTCAATCCATTTAGAGAAGTGGTCTGTCATAGCAAGCATAAAGACCTTTCCGCCTGGTGCCTTTGGTAGCTTGCCAACAATATCCATCCCCCACTTCATGAAAGGCCATGAAGAGGATATAGGATACATTGGTTATGTCGGCTGATGAAGGATGTTTCCATGCCTTTGGCAAGCATCACATTCTTTGAGTACTCCATTGTATCCTTTTTCATTGTTAGCCAGAAGTAGCCAGTCCTAAGTATCCTGGAGAATAATGTTCTTCCCCCTGTGTGGTTTCCGCAATCACCTTCGTGGAAGTCTTGGAGTACCTCTTGTGTTTCAGGATCCTCGATGCATCTCAAAAAGGGACCCGGAAGAGATTTTCTGTATACGATATCTTGTAAAATAATGAATTGTGATACCTTCAATCTGAATGCTTTAGGGTTTTCCCTTGTAGGGATTTCTCCATCTTGGAGGAAATTTTTAATTGGAAGGATCCAAGATCTTGATTTTGGAGAGGACAAAGGATCCTTAAGTTCTTATGTGAAATCCACTGTTACCTCCACAACTTCTTGTTCTCCAATTTCCGGAGACGATATATGAATGATGGGTATCTTTACATCATCCAGGATCTTCAATGATGATGCTAAGTTTGCTAAGGCATCTGCCCCATCACTGTCTTCTCTTGGTACCTGCTTGATACTAAACAACTCGAAGGATTTTGCTAATTCCTTCACAATTTCTAAATACTTGATCATATTCTCACCTTTCACTGTATAAGAGCCGTTAAAGTGGTTAGTTATAAGTAAAGAATCTATATAAACTTGAAGATACCTGATCCTCATTTTTTTGGCTAAGAGTAATCCTGCGATAAGTGCTTCGTATTCTACTTCATTGTTTGTGGCTTGAAATGCACATGCAATGAACTGAGGTATTATGTCACCCCCTGTGGAGATTTAAGTAGGATACCTAATCCTATTCCACTTATGTTGGATGCTCCATCTGTGAAGAGGATCCAAGGATCCTTGGTCTCTTCTAGTTGCTGAACTTCCAAATCAACTTCCTTTTGCATGTCACTACTGAAATCAGCCACAAAGTCTGCAAGCGCTTGTGAGTTAATGGCTGTTCTGGGCTCATATTGAATATCATATGCACTCAGTTTCACAACCCATTTGGCCATCCTCCTGATAATTCTGGATTTCTAAGCACATTCTTAACAGGATAATTAGTTCTTAAAATAATAGTATGTGTTTCAAAATAGTATCTCAACTTGGTTGAGGACATAATCAAAGCAAAAATTAATTTTTCAAGGTGAGAATGCATGACCTCTGCATCTAAGAGGCTTTTACTTACATAATATACAAGGTGCTGTTGTCCTTCGTGTTCCTTGGCCAGACCAGCACTAACTGCATTACCTGATACGGCTAAGTATAGGAACTGCGGCTCACCATCTATTGGCTTCATCGAGGATACTTAAACTCTCTGATCATACCGGCCTTAAGAAGTTTTTCAACTTCTTCTTGTATGCTCGCGTTACTCTCAGGAACGAATTTCCTTAGTTTCTGATGGACGGGTTTAATTGAATAATCAAGGCCCAACTTATGAGTAATTACCTCCTTCGAAATACTTATCGTGTCTGAATGTTTGAAGGAAAATACGGATTTTCGTCGCTTTAGGAAGGATATAATATCCTCCTCAATCTCATTAGGGATACTGGATCCTAGGAAAACTTTCACGTCTGGATCCTCGGGATCCAAGGATACTTCTTTTATATCTCGCTCTCGAGCATCCAACACTGCTGCTGTAGTTGTTATGCTATTGCATGTTTAGCTGCCGGCTTCATGGATGAAGAATAATAATTTTTGGCTTCCACCTGGTCACCATCTATCCTTACTACTCCCCAAGGAGTTGGTAGTTTGATAAATTGGTGATAAGTGGAAGCTACAGCCTTCATTCCATGTAACCATGGCCTGCCAAGAATAACATTGCAACAAGATAGATTATCAATAACACAAAATTTTTTATAAGAGTTTAACCCTTAAATGTAGATTGGGAGTTTGATGTCCCCATTGTTTTCTTGGTTTCGCTACTAAAACCAATTAGCACTGACGTTCTCGGGATGATTCCAAGTCTGGTATATTCACCATCGACTAGGATTCTGTGCACATAATGGTTAGCAATAAATAAAGTTACAATCAAACCGTCGTGGTGAGGATCCTGGATACTTGTTTTATCCGTTTCATCAAAGAAGATTCTCTTGTCAGTCATCAAAGTAGTGGATATGATTGGTCGCTGTTCGTTCTCCAACTTGGTTTCTTTGGCGTGTCTCTTAGCCGAGGAGAAAGAAGTACCACATATATCTGAGCCACCGGAGATAAAGTTGATTACTTGTGCATCTGGCGGGGGTGGAGTTGCTTTTTGTGGGACCTCTTCAGGATCCTGCATCCTTGACTTCTTTCTTCCCAAGAGATCCTTAAAATGGCCGTTAATTAAGAGGTACCCAATTTCCCACCTTAAGCCAATACAATCATCAGTCTGATGGCCGAAATCCTCATGGAATGCCCACCATTTGGATTTGTCTTTGAAGGATGTTGTTTTCTCGTTTTTTCGAGGCCACCTCGCTTTCTCTCCAAGATCCTTCATGGTAAAAATTAAACCATGAGTATCCACAGACAAGCAATATTCGGAAATGCTTGGGTAATCTTCATTATCATCATCTCCTTCTTCAACCGCTTAGACATTTTGTTTGTTGAATTTGGAGTAAGGCTTCGAGTTGTTGTTCCTGAATGAGGATCCTTGTTTCTTGTCAGGAGATTCTTGCTTCATTTTAGCCCCTAACCGTTCTTGGATCCTCTTGTCATCCTCTAGCCGTATAAATCTGTCACACCCGGCCCTGAGCGGCGGAAACAGCCGGGCGCGCACGAGTGGGGATTGATAATTAAGCACGGGCCATTGCAAAACATTCAAAGATTTTTATTGCGCATGAGAAGTTTATTACAAACACATTACATTGTTCAAAGATTACAAAAAGAAACATCCAAGTATAAAACTGAAGATTTCCTCGCCATATCCCCTTGCGCGGCGGGTAACCGTGCGCATCGAGGGGATAAAACCAAAATCTTCCAAAAAGCTTGTTTTAGATGTTCAGCGTGTGGTGCTCTAAGTGTGACTCCATGCGCTACCTAGTTATCTCCTGAAAGACACGTAAAAACATTTGAATCAGTATAAACTGAGTGAGTTCACAAGTTTTAGTAACTTGATAAAATCATTCTGAAACATTTCTGGCAACCTCATTAACATCTGCTTGGTAAAATCGTATTAACACATAATTCTGACAATATTCTGATAAAAATCGTTCCGCGGGTTACGCGTGAACAAATTCTGGATACGGTGCTCGTCTATGTAAGTGGCGCAGCCACTACGAGCTAAAATAACGTAAAACCGTCCCGCGAGTTACGCGCAGACGTTTCTGGAAAACTATGCTCGTCTATGCAAAGAGGCATTGCCCCTACGAGCTAAGGATACTGTCCCGCGGGTTACGCGCGAACAATTCTGAGAAACTGTGCTCGTCCATGCAAAGAGGCATTGCCCCTACGAGCTAAGGATACCGTCCCGCGGGTTACGCGCAGACGTTGTGCCGGAAAACAAGGCGCTCGTCCATGCAAAGAGGCGCGACCCCTACGAGCGGGCTCAACCCCATAGTACTGCCCCATGCCAGGCACTCGTCCATGCAAAGAGGTGCGACCCCTACGAGTGGGCGGATCAAACCAGCAGTCCCTACCCTTAGAGTTCCAATGGTAAAGTGATCACTTACTCGAGTTCTAGCGCACATACATTGAAAACCTTAGATAACCGTTTGCATTGCTCATCATGAAACATAACTTAAACACATAATCGCTTGCATAGCTTGTAAGTATACCATGATAAAACATTATTTAAGTACGTGTCCCTCGCCCCGAAAGCAGTTTAAAAACAGTGAAAACAGTGAAAATAGGGGCTGTGAGACTCACCTGTGGTTCTTGTTAAGAGATTAATCGAGATTCGGGTTTTCTTGGTGTTGGCCTCGGAATCGAAGGTCTAGAATACGATTAAATAACAAGTATATATATTAAGATCAAGAAATAGGAGAATATAAGGGTTGGATAGTAGGTCTCAAGGTTATATTCTCGGCTTACCTAGTAACAGGATCGGAGCTGGAAACAACGGATGCTTGGGAAAGGATTAGTGCAAGTTTGTAGTTCTTTGAAGTGTGTTTTGGGTGATAATTTAGGCTACAAATTTATAGGCAAACTCAAGGGAACACAATCCCTTGCTTTAGGGGATTGAAATCTTTTCATATCTAAATGTAATGATGATAAAGTATGGAAGTTATTATTATTTACTTAAGAGTGGAGTGGTGGATAAAAGATTTTGATTTGATTTGGACAGAACATGCAGGTCTGGGGTTGGTGAGAATAGGGTGGCTGACAGTTGACTTTTCATGTTACAGTGTGCTTTTTCAGGTACTTTTGTCAGTGTACAGTAAAAAGTGGAAAATCTCTGAAACACGCTACTGTTTCCTTTCGGGCGGGAGTAATCTCCTTAACTGGAGAATAGACCAAGTGTTCTGCGCGTATAACTTGGTGCGCATAGCTTTCTGCGTATAGGACATGTTTTTGCTGCGGGTAGGTGCGTAACCTTCTCGCAGTTAGGGACATTTGAGTTTCATTTGTAGATTCTCCAGGTGGTCTTGGTATTTCAACATAGTGATCAGTCATGTTGAAGTCAATTCCATCTTGGAGCTTCAGACAAACTAGCTCTCAACGTTCCCGCCATGCGGGTAGGTTAGTTCCCTTCCGCACGCGCATAAGCGATGTAGGATGCACCCGCCTTAGCATCATGCGGGATGGTCAACCCATAGACAACATAACGTTTAAGTTACATGAAAACATAAAGCCAAATCATTCACGCATGGCGCATATAACATATGCTCACGCTGGTTCTTAACATGGTGCGCTCGCGCAGGTTGCACATAACAACTGCACGCGCTGACTAACATGGCGCGCTCGCGCAGGGCGCACATAACAAATGCACGCGCTTAATATTTACAATCACCTAATTATTAGGTTGATTACTTAGCTTATGGGTTTGGGAAATTACCGGTTGTCACAAAATCTGAGTGCCCTGTTTCTTACTTCATCTAAAGTCCCGCAAGGAGTCATCACAAGATATTCATAAAACGGGGAGTCCCTATTTATCCCCATCTTGAAAGCTTCCACAGCCTTAGCCGTATCAAGATTAGGGATCTCTAGGGCCTCCCTACCAAACCTCATAACAAAATCCCTAAGGGATTCATCATAAGGTTGGACAACTCTATATAAGTCACTAGTTACATTTTCAAAATTTCCGCTACAAGAAAACTGGCTTTTAAACAAGTTAACTAAATGTGATAAAGAAGTAACATAATAGGGAGGAAGACTTAGCAGCCATTTTAGTGTGGATCCGAAACCCTTGCATAGACAAGGTTCCTTGAGTCTTTCAGGAATTGTTTTGATCTCCATCCTCTCTGTATATTGAGCCACATGCTCTTCGGGATCAGTTGTTCCGTCATACACCTTCATGTTGGGGGTCTGAAATCGTATTGGGATTTCAGCATCACAAATAGGTGGAGAAAATCTGGATAACTTGTGGCTCCCTTCTGGTATTTCAGGGATCGATCGGACCACCCCTGGTATGCTGGATATCATATTCTTAAGCTTCTGCAGTTCCTTAGCCATAGCTTGGTTGATACCAGAATCCTGCATGGAACCAAGATTAGCATCTAAGGATATATGATTATATGTGTTACCTCTTTGTTGTGTGAATGTTGGCATCCCAGAAGAATAGGTGAGGTAAGAAACGTCTGCTACAGGAGTTGGTTTACCAGAGGCAATGGTTTACATGGGGATAATATCTCCTTCATGGATCTCTAAAGACCTCTGATGTTGAATCCTTGAGGATCCTTGATTCTAGAGGAAGGATCCTTGAGGCTGGAAGTTATAGGATCCTTGGTGACACAACCCAGAGGATCCGGGTTGAAGGATTGATGATCCTTGTTGGAAGATCGAGGATCCTTGAGCCTGCTGACCCATTGACCCTGGATTAAGGATGGATGATCCTTGCTGGAAAACTGAGGATCCCTGAGTTTGCTCACTCATGGATCCCGGTTGAAGGATAGATGATCCTTGAGTAAGTTGAGCCAAGGATTCCGGAGTGATAAAATCCAGCATCCTGGGTATTAGTGGAGTTTGATCCTCCGCTGGCCTCTTAGTCCTCTTGAGGTCTTCAATATCCCGAAGGATCCTCTGGTTAGTCTTGTTTTACTACTCCATGTATGCTTTAACCTGCGAAAAAATAGCAGAAACATCATTGTTAGAATTAACCACCGAAGTGGTAGCAGTGGTTTTCGAGCTCTGGAAGACTGGAAATTGTGTCTTGTTCCCAGCAACAGTAGCCCTTGGTGCTCCCGCGAGTGGATGAGGCATTGGCAGTGAGGATCTTGGTGGAAGTGAAACTGATGAAGGCATGGTTGATGAAGCAGAAGATTGTTGAGAGGCCATTGATGGTGATAAGGGCATGAAAGGTTGAAAATTGATAAGGAATAATCTAAATTATAGCACCAATTGCCCCACGGTGGGCACCAAATTGTTTTGGTCAAAAATAAACTAAGGATAATATAACCAAATTTGTTAGGTAAGGTTTAGTGCTAGGTTGATAATAATGATTATGATTAGGTTGCAAACACAAACACAAGGATTTGTTACGAGGAAAAGCCCTTGATCTTTAGAGGATCGCCGGCATAAAAACCCTGGGTGATGACAATTGTCTATCACTACTATATTAATCAAAAATCGGGTTACAAAGTTGGAGATTATGATCCATGATTACAAGAATACTAAGTGTGTGTGAGCTGCTAGAGATAGTACTGAGTAATGTTTTTGAACGTGAAGTAACAAGTGATTGACCTAATTGATCATAATCTTTATATAAAAGAAAATAAATATCTATAATTATATTCCCGATAAATCCGCAACTCTTCCACTAGCTCCTTTAACTTCTTTTGACCACCTGCTAGAAGCGTCCAATAGCGAGATATAAGGTGGACTTGGTCATAGAGCCGGTATACCTATTGATCACAACACCACTCAAACACAATCGTTAGTAGATAAGTAATACCGAGGATCCTTGATCCTGCGTAACCTGGAATATATCTCAAGGATATATGATCCAGAATTCACACAAGAATTGAGGATCCTCAGCATAAATTCTATGCCCTAACAATAATATAAAAGTAAATACATCTTTAAAAATATTATTAGTTGGTATATTTATAAGTGAAGTTTACTAGTTATATATATTAATAATAAATATTAGTTTTCGTGTTATTACATATATATAAACGCATATATACAAATATTCATAACTAATTACACATATACGTACATACACGGACGAGAGGTACGAGAAACACAATTATTATATCTGGTTTAATAAAATAATATTTATTAGTTATTACTATGATTAATATAATTGTTAAATGGTTAAAACAAAATAAAACAAGAAATTCCCAAAAAAACATGGTGGTAGGGGTCGAATCTGTGACCTGCCCCCCCCCCCCCCACGATGCATGGTGTGTAACCAACTGGGCTACCAGTGATGCGCAAATGAATCTGATTTCCATCTATTATAAACACAAACAAGCCTTAACAATTTTTTGTTAAGAACCCTAACAATCACTTGGTTAATCCCGTTGATTTTAACCAAATCAATATTGGGGCTTTTGATCTGCACTATATCACGATCTAAACCATGCATTCAATCACCTTGAAAGATGATTGGAAGTAGGTTAACGTAATAGAACAGGGACGGTGCTTTGAAGCTCTTGAATGATGATCAACAGGCTAAAATAATTTAATTAAATATAGTGTAAAGGTCAGCTAGGGTTTGATGACTGTAACTACAAGTTTAATTGCGTTTATATACACGATTGCTTGTTAAACAAATCCAAGATTAGGTAGGATTAAGAATTTTAAGAAGACGAATAATATTGATTTATTTACCATCTAGAGAATGTCGGTAGGCCACGATTTGATAATTATAAGTGATTATGATATTGAAATATCAAAAACGCAAAGATTTGCTGTCCATTTTAGTGTTCAATTGATTCGGGTACAAGAAAACCCAAATGGATACGAGTTTGGGTACAGGATATCCAAATAATGAAATGGGTTATAATACTAATTTTACAGTTTAATCCCCTGAAGTTTAACGGTGGATACAAAAGAGTTTAAACTATATATTTTGGGCTAAAAGGGTAAATACGCTAAAGATATATTTGTAATTAATCAAATATTAATTAAATACTCTATCTAGTTTGATAAACGCGATATGTTTAACAACAATAACCCGAACATCGAACCGAGTCGGGTAAAGGTACAAGTTCGAAACCCGAGTTGTTATAGTCTCCCCTACTTTAGGAAATTTCGTCCTGAAATTACGGAATATTATAACAACACCGCTTAATAAAAATACACAATACAGAACTTTAAATAGTTGAAGTAACGCTCCAAATGAAAATCCGATAAGGGCACTTATATATAGGATGTATCAGTGGCGTATCCACCATATCTTTATCATCTTTGCATTCGTACCGTTATCTCAACTAATTCGGTTCTTATTATGACACACAACTATTCGGATCATGATTTTCATGCGAGGACTTGAATAATTATGTTCCGGACCACAATTATTTTCATCTTCGGATGGTCCACATGATTCGTCCCATCGTGTGGATTTACAAAACGTTTGATTAAAAACATGATTTTGAGGAACAAAAGTTTTAAGGAGTTTCAATTTAGAACACTAGAAAGTCAGCAATGTATAAAATGTTTTTCAAAAGTTGCAGTGAATTTTAATAAAGCAAAGAAATTTTAAGACAAATTTTATATGGTCACACCCAAATATACTCGGATAATAGTTGCCCTATGCTACAAGCAATTAAGCTAAAGTAGTTAGTGGAGCGTATGATCATACTTAATAGTTTCATAGGGGCCAACCCGCATAAAGCATTAAACATTTAGAATGTAATCATGTAAAGCATATAATACCAAATCGAGCATTTATTTAAGTAACATATACTAAAGTGTTTGTGGTTTGAGACACAAGTACAAATCATTTGAATTTGAATAAGTATGCAATGCCACCCCCAAAACGTAAGATGGAAAACGGGGGATGAAAAAGTAATCACATGAAATAAATAACTTGAGGTTGTTTGTGATAACCCGGGATAATAAGTTCAAGGAGTGAGGTCTAGGTTAAAAGGGTTTCGGTTTAGAAGATGGTCTTGAAAGACTTTAAAGTAAAATAAAATGGCAAGTTAAATAATTAATCAAAGTTTGAGGTTTAAAAAGATAAATATTTAAGAACTTGAAGTAACGGTTTTTGAAAAGTAAGTTTGCTCGAAATTGGGTCTCGGTATTCTACTCATTAGTTTTACTTAACCTTTGTTAAGTAAATATGTGGGGATTGGTTTAATGCAATAGTGCACGACCCCTTGTTAGATATACCAAAACGGGATTTTAACGAGTGTTTGGTTAGTCGGTTCGGGTCTTGATAAATAGTCAAGTCCGAACCCGACATTCCAAAGTGATAAATATCATGAGATAAATTATTTACACAAAAACTTAACGAATGTTAGAAGTTCTATTAAAGGAGTAACTCTAAACATCATCGTTAAGCGAGTGTTCGGTTTTATCGGTCCAAGCTTGTTAAAAGATCAAGTTGGATCCGACATACTAAGTACTTTAAGAATTTATAATTAGTTTGTAAAAGATCTCAAAGAAAATATGAGGTTCGGTGGCCCGAAACACAACTAGTGTATTTCAAGTGAGTGAACCCGGTTTGGTTCGGTATGTTTGGTTTAGTTGGTCCAACACTTGATATATGACCAATTTTGGGTCCAACAAATCCATACTAAAGTAACAAATACAAAAGTGTAAATAAAAGAACTTAAACACTTAAATCTTTCATACAACTTGTTTTAAAACAATTAAATAACGAGTTAAACGAGAGTTCGGTTTCAGTTAGGTCCTTGACTCGGAATGAAACCGAGGATGGTTGCCACATACCCAATACCATGGAACTCATCAAGTAACTTTAGAAATAATAATACACAAATCTTACATGTAACATATTATTAAATCATTTTAAATACATAAAGCATTTAAACGAGAGTTCGGTCTTGGTTCGGTCCTTGACTCGGAATAAGACCTAGGATGGTTGCCACATACCCAGTACCATGGAACTCATTAGAATAAACTTAAAAATGATAATACAAAAGTCTTACATACAACATGTTAAAATAAAGTATTTAAACAAAAGTTTGGTTTTGGTTCAGTTCTTGACTCGGGATGAAACCGAAGATGGTGACCACATACCCAAATACCATTAAACTATTAAAATGATTTAGAAACTAAAATAATTAAGAACTAAACAATATTAACAAGCTTAAACAAAACTAAAGCATAAATTAAAGTGTTTAACAAGGATTGCAATAATCCTCCATGTAGCCTTGTCTTATAAGCATTTCACCTAAACCGACCATGATCGGAGAAGTGAAAGCGAAGGAAACAAGGGGTATATATTATATATATGTTGTAATAACAATCTTTAATTATATAGAGTTAGTTAGAAACAAAGAATGGTTCTAGTTTGACTCTTAGAAGTCAAACAAGAAAGAACTTGAAGATTGAAGCTTAGAACTTTGTTTGAGAGAGTTTGATGTGAAAGAGTAGGTTCAAATGAGTGGTGTGGCTTGGTTTTATGAAGGATAAGGTGTTAGGGTTATCCATAAGGTTGCTTTAGAGATTTCCAAGCTTTCTCATTGGTATAAAGGGTCAAACATGTGTTATAACAAGCCAAAAATGAACTAGTTGTTGCAGCGCTCTTTAGCGCGGCGCTAAGGTCTATGCCCTTGACCTTAGCGCGGCGCTAAGGTCGCGGAGGGAAAAATCTGATTTTAATTTTGGCAGTTTTAGTCCCTGAAGTTCGTTTTGAGTGTTTTAGGGGCATTTTAAGGGTTGTAAAAGATGCTTTTGAGATCCGACGACCATAAAACAAATATGTAACATAAAATTCATCATTTTTATATTAATGAAAGGTTTAGGATACAAAGCGGGTCGGTTTTCATACTAAAAGCAAATACAAGATGACCCGAAATTGAAGAATGCCACAGATTAATTGAGAAAAGCAATGATTTAGAAGCTGAGACTGATTGCGATATTTCTATCCAAGAGCCTCAAAATTCTTTTGCTTATATGGCCAAGATTGAGGAGGTTAGTATCTTACTTGTGTTGAATCTGTTAATGTAAAATCTGAACTTGTGAATGAATCGAGAGTACATCATGTTCTCAATGTGATGAATATAAGTCTAAGCTTGAATTGATTCATATTCACAATGGGACTTTGATGAAAGACTTATCTATAGTTCGTGATAACTATCGGCAAGCCTTTGATCTTGAACAAAGATCAAAAGTGAAATTGAGGGGTTGGCAAATAGTAATCATTGATCGACAGTTTCTGGAAATCTTGAAATTAAGAACCAAGATTACTGAACTTGAAAATAAAATACTTGAGTTGAAAAATAAACTTGGAAAGTTTAGAAATTCTTCATTTTTACTTAATGAGATAAATGAAGTATTTGGCAAACAAAATGATCTAAAAATGGTCTAGGATTTTTTGAGGTTCCTCCACCGTTTCATAATGATTATTCAAACAATCCATTTTTGAGAGAAAAAGAAAAAGTTATTATTGATAGTCCTTTAACTGTTGATCCTCCCAAAATGGTTGAACATATAATCAATGTGGAGAAACCAAAAAAATTAAACAAGATAAATCCGTTTTCAAATCTCAAATCAAGAAACTCATGTTCAAAGCAACATAGTTTTTGTTGAATCTGTTGATGAGGTGTTTATTGAAGATGTGTTTGAACCTTAGGTGGTAAACAAAGAACAAAATATTTCTCATTCTAACCACATTCTTTGTGAAACACATGAATTCGAAGAAGCCGTGTATGGGTTAAACATATATAAAGTAAGCAACAAGAAATTAGAAAAACTGAGTATTTCTGATGCGGATGAGATGAAATTCATTAATCCGTCTATGGGAGAAGTAAAAACTTGAAGATTTTTCAAATTAAAAGGTGTGAATAAGGTTTTTGATAAAAAATACATTCCATTGCACTTAACCAAACCTGAGTTGATTGAGAGTGTCTTTCATAATGAAACATCAAGCTTAAATGATATTGAAAATTCCTTTGCAAAATCCAAGTTGTCAAACAAACCAGTTTCTAAACCCAAAGTACCTCAAGTGAAATTTGTGGAACCTGTTATGTTTGTCAGTTCAAAAGTAACTGATACTTTACAAAGTTTTTCAAATTGTTCAAATATTTAATTTTATAAGAAGTGTTCTATTCATTTGGATGATATTAAAGTATCGGTTAAATCTTTTAAACATAAAGTTCCATATACTAGTGTTAACCTACCACACGCCTTTGTGGACATGAGAACTTGTTTCTCATGTGGTGAACGTGATCATGTTGCACGTCAATATGAAACTAGGGTAAACACAACTGAAAAGCCATTAGCCAAGGAACAATCATCAAAGGACCCTTTGATTAAAAAAATCTTGAAAAGAAAAATACCACAAGTTAAGCTTGATGATACACACATCATGTTTCATGACGTGAACCCACGTAAGGTGGTTCATGTTAATGTAAACAAGATTAATTTAAATAACAAGTTATTTGAACCCGTTCAACCAGTTTGGCAAAATTAGGACTGAAATGTGATTAAAGATGCTTACTGATATAATGATACATTGTCTTTTAACCGGCTGTTCTTCTTTGTCAACGCTACTAAGGACATATAATTTCGCAATATACATATATTTCCCTTGTATATTTTTTATAATATTTTATTAGTTTTTGTTCGGTTTTAGTTAAGATTTGTATACTACTGACATAATTGTGTTTTGTAGGTTCCGGAAGTTGATCGTAGTTGAAAAGGGCGAAAAACAAGTCGAAACAAGCCTAAACGAGAAGCCGGAATGCATCAGGAAAAAAACCGGAAAGTGAACCGGTTGACCGGCCCCCCTTTAGAGTAAGCCGCGCAGCGCGGCCAGGTATGCCAAAGGTGGGTGCGCGGCGGCTAGAAAAATAAATTCTAGAAAGTTCCGTTTTTGTCAGGTTGGGCCTAGTTTTACTATATAAACACCCTTAACCTTAACCTGAAAAATACCCTTCTGTTACCAGACGAACTTGGAGTTTCTTGGAGCTTATATTGGTGATTTTTTGGTAGTTTTGAAGGCAAAGAATCACCTGGTGAAGAACTTTACATTCAAGATCGAAGACTACAGGTTTTATCTTTGACAATATTTCGTTTCTATTATTTTCACCATGATTTCTTCTATTACTATTTTGTTTGATTTTCCGATTCTAGGCTAAACGTTATAGACTGCCTAGGCTATCGATGAACCTTCGTTGATGTTGGATTTTTATTTAGATTTTTCTTTTCGTTATGGTTTTATGAATCAGTAAACTATTTGATTTTATTTGATTGATGTGTATGTGCACTTGGTTTTGGTTGTTCTAGTTTATTATTCCAAATTATCCTTGATGATTGTCTGTCATATAATAGGATTTTGTGATTGATTTGCAATAAGATCATAGAAATGATATTATTAGTCAAACAAATAAAAGTGTGCTGGTAACCTAGAATGTTGTATGGTGATAGGTTATTGTTAGATCTTTGTTGCTTAAGATTGCCAAATTTAGTTCTTCGTAAGTAGTCCGTCTAGGTTTGATTAATCAACCTTGTCTAGCGAATCAATTGAGGTTATTAAATTACCTTCGATTTCTGCATTGTAAGGTAGGATTTCACTATAAAGGTACTCTTTCATAATTAATTAGTTAACCGTAAGGGAGTTTAATTTATAAACTGGTGTGTCTTAAAACTTATTAGAAACCCATAAGTGTCTTCTTGAGAAGGGTCAGGGTTCCTGTTCGGGTTTTCTTTTAGGTGTCTACTTTACGATCCCAGTTCCATAACTATTATTTTCCAACTATCTGATAACTGAAACTTAGGGGATTCAAGCATAGGTGGTTTTCTTTATCATCTGAATAAGTCAAGTTAATTGTCTTGTGTTTTAGTATTTGTATTTTGTTAATTAGTTATTTTATTAGTTTAATATAAATCTATTTAAAACCCCCTTTAATAATAATAAATAAATAGTCGTGTCGGTCAGTTGAGTCTAATTAGTTAATTTACGTAATTTAAAGAGTCTCGTGGGTTCAATATCTGGACTTACTCATCTATACTAGAGTCGTTCGGTTCACTTGTCGGTCAGTAGTTTAGTTGAGTTTTAAAGAGTCTAGAGTATTACTTTATGTGTAGTTTAGCATAATTTAGTTAATAATTATTTGACTACTTTTAGCATATCAAGTTTTTGATGATTACCTTGGCAGAAAGTCAAAGAAACCAATGACATACTCTCAACTGCATCAATCACATTTGAAGCCTAAAATTATTGAGTCTGAAAAGAAAACAAAAGAGGTGCCCAAGACTGAGGCTTGGGCAACCTTTTGAACTAATCATTTACCTTGATTGTGCAGAGTTCATCCGAGACTTTTTCTGATGTTAAATGGATAACGGATAGTGGATGTTCTCGACACATTACTACCAACCTTGATCTTCTCACGAATGTCAAAGATATTCGAGGAGGGTATGAGCGTTTGCTGGTAATCAAGGTGGGATGATTACTAAGGGAGGTCAAGTTTCAAATGGTAGTATTACATTTGAAAGATTTAATTATTTTCATAAGGCGGATCACAATTTGCCTAGTGTCTCACAAATTTGTGATAAGAAGTTTTCCACTTTATTCCCTGATAAGGAATGTGTAATCCTTAAACTGGGTTATGTTATTCCAAAAGACATGGTAGTCATGAGATCTCCTATATCTAATGATATTTATGTACTCAATATGAGTTCTAATGTATTGTCTTCTCCTTATGTGGAAACTTGTTTTGTCTCGAAAGCAACCAAGAATACTCTATCTTGTGGCATAGGCGTATGGGTCATATTCATGTTCGTAAGATGAATCACTTAATGGCGAATGATTTGGGGGATGGTGTTTTACTAAAACATTTCAAATGACCGATCACTATGTTGCATGAAAGAAAGGAAAACAGAAGAAGAAGCCATACCCGATGAAGCAAATTAATTCGATTGATACTCCTTTGGAACGTCTTCATATGGAATTATTCAGTCTAGTGAATTGTTCGAGTATTGCGGGAGATTGTATTGTTTAGTTGTTACCGACGACTATTCAAGGTATTCATGGGTTTTATTTATGAGTTCCATAGATCAGACACCGATTCTTGTGCATAATTTGATCACCAAGATCAAATCACTTTACAAACATAAAGTGAGACGAATTCAAAATGATTATGGCATGGAGTTCAAGAACAATGTTTTGGACATTTTCTGTATTAAAAAAGGAATTCATAGAGAATAGGGTACTTCGTATGTGCCACAACAAATTGGTGCTGCTGAGAGAAAGAATCGAACATTGATTGAAGCAGCAAGAACAATGCTGGCGGATACAAAGCTTTCTGTTCAATTCCGGAAAGAAGCTGTGAACACCGTTTGATGTACACTTAAACGTGTTCTAACGGTTAAAAGGCTCAAGAAGAAGAGTTATAGGCTACTCAATAACCGTAAGCCTAACTTAAAATTCCTCAAACCATTGGTTGAGGTACCAAATGAAGAATTGGTTCGTGCTCATTTGGAAGACAAATGCTTTCCATACCATGATCTTTTATTTATGAGGATGACGTGGTACAAGATCAACCTGAGACATCTAATGATGATTCTGTCTATTCAGATGATGCTCATTTTGAAGATTTTTCTTCTGCTCCAGTTGTTGAAACTCTAGAATTTACTAAGGTACTTGTTGGAGAATCGTCTCAAATAGTGAATGAGTTAGCAGCTGAAGAAAACATCACTAACTTAGAAGAAAATGTTGTTGTTTCTGAGAATCCAACTCTTCGGATTAATACGTATCATCCTCCAGAATATATCATTGGTGATCTTCATGATGGAGTTTGTACCCGACCACATGTCGTTAATGTACGTGAAGCTAAAGTATTGTATGCATACGATGACATGCATGCTTCGGAAATCATGAGCATCGTCCGATACACTTGCTTTTTTATCTAAAGTAGAGCCGATGAGTGTTCTTATGGCACTTCAAGATTCTTCATGGGTTGAGGCAAAGCAAGAAAAGTTACAACAGTTTGTGCGACTGGGTGTATGGGATCTCATTGATAAATTAGATCGGGTTAAGAAGCCTATCCCGACAAAATGGGTATTTAAGTGTAAAAATAATGATCGTCGGGTTATCGTCCGAAATAACGCACAGTTAGTTGTGCAAGGATTCAATCAGGAATAAGGCATGGATTACACCGAAGTATATGCTCATGTTGCAAGATTGGAGGCTATACGTATTTTTCCAGCCTACGCAGCTTTTAAGAATTTCAAAGTTTACCAAATGGACGTTAAGAGTTTGTTCTTAATGGGGAACTTCATGAAGAAGTGTATGTGAAGTAGCCTAATGGTTTTGAAGATCCGGACTATCCTGAGCGTGTTTATCATTTAAACAAGGCTCTATATGGTCTTCACCAAGCTCCAAGAGCTTGGTATAGCACACTTGTTGACCATCTGATCGATAGTGGATTCAAACGAGGGACTATGAATTGTAGTCTCTTTTACAAGACCGTTGAAGAAGATTTCCAACTTGTCCAGATTTTTGTCGATGACATTATATTTGGCTCAACAAACAACACATTATGTAAGAACTTCGAGAAGTCGATGCAGACCAAGCTCGAGACGAGCTCGATGGGAGAAATGAATTTATTTTTGGGGTTACAGGTTCACCAGTCTGAGGACGCCATCTTTATCCATCAGACGAAATATGTGAACGATGTCTTAAGCCTATTCATGATAATTGCAGAAAAAGTCTCTTCTACTTCTCTTCTCGTGGGTCACAATTTGTCACCGGACGAACAGGAAGATCTGGTGATCCGAATATTTACCGAGCAATGATTGGTTCGTTTATGTATTTAACCGCATCGCGTCCTAATATAATGTTTGTTATTTTTTTGTGTGCCAGGTGTCAAACGAGTCCCCGATTTACTCATCTGGCGGTTGTGAAGCGTATCTTTCAGTATCTGAGGGGTAATCCTAACATTAGGTTATGGTATCCCAAGGATGATAGTTTGAGATTAACGCTTTCTCAGATACTGTCTGCGGAGAATGCAAGATAAAATTCAAGTCAACAACGGCGGGTTTTCAGTTCTTAGGAAACCGGTGGGTTGTCAGTTCTTAAGCCTGAATCGAGATTAGAGGTTTATAGTTTCTAATATCTTGTGCCCTAATTAAAATTTAAACATATCACAGAAATTCCTAGAATATTTGTTATTAAGATTTAAGTGGATAACAATACCAATGACGACTTAACGCATGTTACAATAAAGCTGAAAGATAAACCTATTATGGATGAAATTTTTGATCAATATGATTCTCTGCTCAACTCACAAAAATATTCACTGCTTTCATAGATTACATTTTATTTTTTCTTTTAGTTTTAATTTTGTTTTGATTTTAATCTAAAAATATTCAAAATTCAAAATTCAAAAAGATTTTATTTCTGGATTATTTTCGATTACTAAGCTATGTGGATAAAATATTCGAAAATAAAAAGATTTTCCCACGATTTAAGTTAAGTTTGTTAACGTAAGAGTTTTAATGTAATATTTTTACTTGTTGGGTACAAATTATAATGTATTTTTGAAGTAATTTGATCAAAACATTGGTTTTGATAGGCATTTAGTTGGTTAAAATGGTAAATGTCCTTTTTTCTAAGGTAATCTTACCATTCGTTACACTGTTGTAACGAATGAGTACACATTCGTTAATGTAAACAAAGAATGGATAGTCATTCGTTCATGTATCATGACGAACGCGGTACATTCACTATCCATGCACATTCGCTTCCACTATCTGATAACGAATGTGTATTGATTCATTGAAACAGTTTAACGAATGATTAACGAATAAATGGCTATTCTTTATGTGTTAATATATGAGTTTTCTAGTTAATGTTATTAACGAACGAGTTACGAATGAGAGATCATTCGTGTACATAAATGTAACGAATGAGCTTATTCGTTTACCTAGGGTTTTGTGCCAGATGTACAACAAATATAAACCCAGATTAAACGAATGAACCCTCATTCGTCCAAACTTTTTACCTAGAAAATAGAGAAACCTAAACGTTACTCGGCCAAAATTCATCAAATCAATGTTGAGTGATTTCATTGTGATCTGCAAGTAACGACGAGTTCAATGATATAAGAATCATTAGTTTCTGACCATGATTCATGCGTTAATTAGACCAACATTTGGACGAACCAAAAACTGACTAATTAACAGCTTAAATGATTCGATTTAATCAATTAGTGTTAGGGTTTATTGTCGATGTCATTACGGTCACAATGATATCAATTTTAATGTATAAAACTTATGTTTGATCTTGATTGGTAATTCAAATTGCATATTGACTTTCTGTTGTTCATCGCAATTTTGACTTCTGAAAATTGGAGTCAAATTGTATATTCGTCTTATTTCATTCGTTCTTTTTAATGAATGAGATACTCATTCGTGATCTTGTTAACGAATGTGAATACATTCGTTATGAATTAAAACTATTAATTATCATTCGTTAAACATGTATAAAGAATGAGACTTATTTGTAACGAATGAATTCATTCGTTTAATTAGTCGTAACGAATGAAAATGTACTAAGTATTGGTAATTGTTATAGAGTTTTAATGTATAAATTGGATATCAATTGTTCGGTTTTTTACAAATTTGGCTGGTGAGTTAAGTATCCATGCTCTGCCTGGTCTAGAAGAACCTCAACCTCTTAAGTAACAAGTTGAAGATGAGGTTCAAGTTGCCGAGCTATCTTACGACAAAGCACAACTTCTATTCATTCTTGGTCGATGACTTCTTTGAAAGGGCTATGTTTGGGAGCATGATCGATTTTCTCAGGCGCTCAAGGATTTATTCTGCTATTTCAGCTTATACACTGATATACTTTAGCATTATCCGTCCATTTTGGGATTCTTCTAAGTATAATGATGCAGAGAAGCAGATCGAGTAGAGGTCCATAATAAGGAGATCATTGTTGACATAAACGTGATTCGCAAGGTGATACAATTTACCGATACGGCGGACGATTGTTGTGAATTTGATAAAGAGATTATCAAAGGGCTGTTTAAACGTTTGAAGTACAAGGGTCAGCTCGAGAAGTCGCAGTACAATAAAGCTTATTTATGCGAGCGTTATAAGTACCTACTCCACGTACTTATACATTGTCTCGGCGGACGAAAAAGACGTTTTAACGAGTGCTAGATTATGCTACAATCTGCATTTATAGCTTTAGTACTGAACAAGACATTCAACTTCTCTGAACTTGTCTTTTATCATCTCAAGGAGAACTGCACCACATGTAATAGGAAGAACAAATTCCTCATGTACTCGAGGTTCTTGCAACGGATTATTAATCACCTAGAGCTGAACTTGGTGAGAGATCCGGAGATGATTGATGATATTATGGTGTCAGATTACATAAGCAAAGATAAGATGAAGTGTTTACGAACTTATCGTGGTCAAACTTCGTAGAACATGCAAAAGTTTTAAAGATTGATAGATCACATTGCTCGACCCAATTATGTGTGTCCACCTGATGATCATTGGATCCATGACCACTCTAATTCTGAACGTGAAAGTGGAGAAGGTGGGAACAATGGTGGTGAAGGTGGTGATGGTGGAGATGGTGGTAATGGAGGAAATGGTGGTGACGCAGTGTTTGCAGCAAATGCTTACGTAAGCGTAAGGGAAAGGCTAAAGCTTCTGACAAGCCTGCGAAGACTCGAATACGTAGGGGTTCAGGTGTGGAGATTGATGACTTCGTTCCAAGATCTACTATTAATGTATCACTGCAACAAACACTAGTGGCTACTGCTACTATTAGTACCCCGTTGGTTACTTTATCAGCGACAGTCTCATCAGATCCGAAGTTCGCATAGATTCCACAAGCCGTTTTATCTTTGATGCTGACTCCTCAACAACTTGTTTCTGCTACAAGTCCTACATCAAGACCTATGTAACCACTGGACTTTTTATTTATGTCATTCAATTGTCCAGCAGGTTCGATGCAGCTGGCTCCTTCGTCCTTTCACAGTATGCCACTTCAACAACAGATGTTCTAGTTGTTGAAATTGGTACATTTACAGGAGAAATAGATGGCTGATGATCGTCAATTTCAAGAGCATATATGTATGGATCAAAGGAAGATGGTAAGCCACATATTGTATGTCCAACATGAAAACGGTGAATTGTGTGCGTTTATTACTGTTCAAGGAGAAAATCAGGAAACAACATCAGGTCATAGTTCAGTTGACATGCAAAGAAGACATGTTAAATAAACTAAGGAGGAATGATTATGATAAAGACCCCGAGGAAGGTGTAATGTAGAAATCGTGCTCTAATAAAAAACAAGTATTTATGAAGCTTAAATACCTTTACTAGTACGGGTAAGTAAGGTCGTCTCCATAGGTAATCAGTGGAAAGTGCAAGGAAACTCATATTATATTATTAATTAATTAAGGTGGACAAACGATGTCAAGCGGCTTAAATAAGTAGTTTGTAAAACAGTAATATGAAAATAACCAAACTCCAGGGCTCAGGTTTTGAAGCAAGTTATAAAATTGATAAACTTCTTTGGACAATTCCTTGTTAAAATATGTAAACCAGAAGACTTAATGATTGGCTATGTTCAACGTTAGAACTTAATCTGAACAATTGACACAGCTTAATGAAAATCTATTTGATTATCAGGTTTAATTTTTGAAACACAGAATCAATAATATGGTTAATGATAAACGGGTCAGTGACGAAAGAACTTAATCCTAGTTGTTGATGACCACAAATCAATTAGCTACAAAAGATTAAGCAATCAATTACTATAAAACCGTTTAAGCAGACAAAAAAGAATAAAGAATTGATCAACCGATTGATTAACCAAATCCAAAGTTAAAGTTTAAAGTATCAAAAATCTAACATAGAACTCAAGCCTACGCCCGGAGATGGTTATGACGCCTCTAGCCTTGCATCTCGATCTTCATTCTCTTGATTTTGATGTTGGAAAAGGATTGCATGGATGATTATAGTGATTAATATATGTTATGGTGATGAAAAGTATCCTCCAAGATGTCCCAAAATTAATGTATCAATGAATAATATCGATCTTAGGGTTTTCTATCTTAAATATGGAAGAAAATCGCCAAAAAGTCCAGACAGCCGTAGCCTACGGCTGAGCCATAGGCGACGGATCATACCGACTGCCTTACGGCTTCCTCAGGTCGTAGGTTTCGTCCTGGGAGGCGTAGCCTACGGCTACATTGCTCCCAAAATTCAATTTTCTCGTTTATTATTTTAATTGTCCGGTTAAGCTCCCGATCACCTCTCTTTGTATAATCTCGATTCCTCCATCCTTAAACACTCCAATTTAGCTCCAAATAATCCCCATTAAGCTCTGCACACCTATAAACACGAAAACACTCAAAGTACTCATGTAAGATACATTTAACCAACTAAAACACACGAAATTACATACCATAAACACCTGTTTTTACCCACACATCACATTCCCACACCTATCATTTGCTTTCCCTCAAGCAAACTCTCATGCAACACACACACCTTGATCGATGGTTCATCAATTATCAGTATTAATACTAGTGAGTTATAAGGTCATACCCAATTCCCAAGAACTGACACTGTCAAGGTTGATAACCCACCAAACAATTTAATGATACATTTCAAAACTATGGAACCGCCCAAACGAGTGTACTTTTTTTCCGGTTAAGGCACACATGTTCATACCCCTCATAATATAACATCTCTCCTCTCGGTTGAATATCTGGACCAACATAAAATGTGCTAGTATCTCTGCCCTCTATAACAAGTACGGACACAGTGTAATAAGCTTGGAAGCAAGTCATATCTCCACCCATTACCCACCGGTTTCATAGAGAATAAAACTAAGGGTTTTGTTGTGGCTTAGGTTAGGGTGTGGAAGCGGTTTTATCTAGTAGCATATGGTGGATGAAACCCAATTTATTCAACAAACACACAAAAACACTCACTATTATTTACAAATGATACTGACTCAAACGTTGACTCTTTTTGAGCTTTTATTTGACTTTTCGTTTTCATTTCTTTGGATACTAACATTACATACGCAAATAATTGACATTACATAAGCAAATACTTAACTGAGACATACGTACATTGGGTACTATTGTTAAACACGAATAAGATCTATCAATACGATTACCTTAATAGATATAATACCTTAAACAAATCTAGTTCATGATTATACTCTTAATAAGTAGGTTATATATATATATATATATATATATATATATATATATATTAATGATTAGATATGTGTATTATTAATAAATTAAGTGAAGAGATGATCAAGAGAGTATTTTGACAGGGGTTCGTTACTCAAAATCAAAACTTAAATTAATAGGGTTTAAAACACCCTATATATAGAAGATGGAACCAATTCGTTACACATCCAGTAACGAATTTGATCCAGTTCGTTAACTTACAGACTAAAAAGGAAAAGCATAACGAATCTTCGATTCGTTATGCAGATTCGTTATGCCCCCATTCGTCAACATTCCATGACGAATGGGAACATACATATCGAACTAGACATTACATTAAACGAACTGGCTAATTCGTTAAACATCCTTAACGAATTAGCCTTACATTAACGAACTAAAGTAAATTACATAAATGCCCTTAATATTAAAATATTAATAAATTACAAACGATAATTACAAAGACTCGAGACGACATAACCGTGCACTATTAAACATCCCCGCGTCTTGAGCTCTTTGTCTTTACTTTACTTGAAACGCTTTGACACCCAATCACGACAACTATGAATCCCGAACTCATGACATACACACACGACACACTGGAATTGCATAGCTCGTTCATAGTCTTCCTGGCGCTCAATCAATATCATATTCATGAACAACAAGTCATTGTCAGTCTCAGATAAGCTAACGAGCCACATAGGATCGATAACTCTAATAAATTTAGTTTTCAAGCCTTTCCCAAGGACAATGACGGCCTCACCAGTTCGATTGTCGTAGTACCAATGGTTGAACGTTAGGTGAAAACCTTGCGGGAAAGTCTTCACAGGTATGTACTTCATCGTTTTTGGTGGTTTTACCTTAAGCATGAGTTTCATCCATCTCGTACGTGGATCTATCTCGTCAATACGCTTACGGATCAGAATCTGTGTCTTAAAGAACTTAAACCCTCGGTTTACCTCGAAGAGCAAATGTTGATGAAACCATTCTGCTTGACGATTTCCACCGTGCTTGATGAAAAGTTGATTCGCGAGGGTACGTACATCCCAACGCGGTAATGAGAGAACGTCAGTGATATTTTCATAGTACCGAGCGTCATTCTCCCACTTGATGATGCAGACCTTAAGTTCAGAATCGTAGAGCTAGGAAACGATATCACCTTTAACAGTCGACACGGCTTTAAAGGTTTTTTTCTGATTGGCTTTAGTGCGTGCGATCGCCTCCTGCTTCTGGTCTTCATCCACGTACATGTACACCTCAATAATCTTATGTACTCGTTTGCACCGATACGTGAACCAACCCTGAATATCTTCAACCGATGGATCAGGATTCCAATCAAACTTCTTCTCTCTACCTTTCGAGACCTTTTCCAAATGGTCTTCAACAGCTTTGACATTTTCTTCGTCGAAAGTAGGAATACCCTCTTCAACATTGGATCGTTGATAAAGGTCGGGGTATTCCTATGTTGTCACATCTTCTATCTCTATCTCTTCATCTGCATAAACAAAAGACGTTTTCATCTCAGGAAACGTCGGATCCTGTAAGACTTCCTCGTCATTTAACATTTCCACGTCATCCTCAGCTTCCAAAGCATCAAGCTCTTCATCATTCAAACCCAGCAGTATCAAAATTTGCTCACGTGTCAGGGACCTATCAACAAACTGTCCCTCCTCAATCTCATCCGCATTCACCATACTCCTCACCACCCCCATTTTATCCATAAATATGACAGTATTAGCCTTTATCGACTCGATTGGTTTTACATTCATCGAGTCATGATATACAAGCACTTGTTTATCCAAATTACCAACACCACTCGTTTCAGCACTAGAGGATGAGCCGTGAGCTTGTTTCGACTCATTACCTCCAGCACTCGAGGCATCAGGATCATCTTCATCATTCTTCAGCTTCTTAAGTTCATCGTACTTTCACGTAAGCTGAAGAATTTGATCCTCGTGTTCCTTAATTTTCATCCCCTGAGCCGTGACAATCTCACGTAGCTCCTTTGTCTCTTTCTGACAGTATGAGACAAATCCCATCAAATGCCTTTGATTGAGTAACATCTGCTCTTGAGCTTAACGATCGACCGCCATTTGATTCTAATAAATATGAATCAAACTCAAGAGCATGTTCATTTGATTTTCCTGGGGCATAGCATGAAAAGATGGAGGGATCGGCTGCACAAGACCTTGAAGACGATTAAGCCACATGAACGAAATGTCCATAGGCTGTGTCGACATCATAGATGGTGTTGGAGAAACCACCGATGTAGAAACAGTAGGCCTTGGTAATGTAGATAAGACGGATTGAGGAATCATACCAAGCCTAGGATCCGACGTAAGTGTAGTCGTCAAAGTCAATTCCGGGGTGCTAGTAGTAAGCGGCACCGCCGGTCTTTGAGGAGCAAACGACCTTGGAACTTGAAGACCAAATGAAACACCATCACCTTGTGTTATACGACGTTTGGATGGCTCACCACTAGCCACCTCTATCCCTTTACGCTTCTGTTGAGCAGCTTGAGCAACTACTGCCTCAACTTCAGCACGTCATTGGTTATCATCCCCACCTTCATCACCATCATCTCCATCATCATTACCACCATCGTTCCCACTTGGACCCTCTTCACGCTCGAAATCCGAATCATTGTAGATCCAACGATCATTAGAAGGGCATTCGTATGTTGGATCAGATAAGTGACCAATCAAGCGTTTGGTCCTTGGATGAGGATCTTTCCTATATGACTTCATCCGCTTGACAGTATCGGCTTTCATTTGTTCAAACTTTAGCACGTCATCGCGAAGCGTTTGATCAATCTCCAGATCAGGAATCGCATCCTGAATAAATAATTGAATAAACCATGGATACATAAGAAATTTGTTTCGTTGATGCTTGACTAAACAATTTTATTTGAGATGATAGAAAATCATCTCTGAGAAATTGAACGGCTTGTTCAAAATCAAAGCGGTGAATGCCGGTTGAAGCATAATCTGGCACTCGTCAAATCCACCTTTACGTCCACCAAGGAAATAAATGAATACGTGCAATAAGTACTTGTACGTGGGGCACAACTTTGCCTTGTTATACATGGACTTGTCCAGTTCACCATCATAAAACACTTGGCTAAACAGACCATGGATCAACTCTTTATCAAATTCACACGGGTTGTGCATATTATCACCAAACCTCAACACCCTTCGAATCACCTCGGTTGATATCACAACCATTCTCCTATTCACCTTAGAAAGTATATGATTCTCAGTCTCCACGTATCTAGCTGAGTTCCAGAACGGACGGATAATACTAAAACGAATTTCAGGATTCGCGATGACAGCATAGCTAATACATGAACGTCGAATAAATGCCAGCAAATCACCAAATGTGTCCTCATCTGCAAAGTTCGTTCTGACAAAAGCGCAGATGTTATGTTTCTTGTCGAATGGCAGCAACGGTGGTTCCGACCCTTGTTGTTATATCGGTTGTTGCTCAACATCGGGAACATTTTGAACAATCTCGTCAGCCATAACTGAAAAATATAAACCCGAGATTAAGTAAAACGAAGAACAAATAATATAAAATTATTTTAAATTTTTATTTAAATTAAGTTAAATGCCATTCGTTATTCTTTATGATTCGTTATAACGAACTAGGTGCATCGTTATAACGAATTGGGTAATTCGTTATCATGGAGAGAACACGAATTAGATCTAACGAATAATTGTTGAAAAGATAACGAATTAATGAACGAATGTGAAGTGATTCGTTATCTTTTATCACGAAGGAGTAGATTCGTTAAATCATCGGTAACGAATTGAACACGAATGAGTTTCAATTCGTTAGCCTATAACGAATGGGCACCAATAATGTTCAAATTTGACTATCTGGAGTCAAAGTCAAAATTTGCAAGAACATTGAAGGTCAACATTCAACCCCAGAACCAATTACACCATAATACACGATGTAAAACTTTACAAATGACCATAATCAACTCCGAAACACATCGACAATCGATTTGTGTTGTCCATTTTGATTGGATTTTAGTATAAATTAGGCTAATTGACGTTTATGTTTATAAGTTAATAACCGATTATAAAATCGATCAAAAGACCCTTGTAATAACCATGTAATACGACGAAAATCTTCACGTTTTGATCCACAATACCTTACAGTGCTTAGATGATGATCAATAACAAAGATAATGAAGGTTGAAATTTCTGGAAAAAATTTATGAGAGTTTTCTTAGTGTAGAAGAAATGAAAACAGTGAATGAAGACGAATCGATCATCACATTTCCCTATATAGAACGAATTGACACTTTTTCCAAGACAACGAATCAGTTGATTCGTTAATTTTGAATTAATGAAGTAGCCACTTCCTTATCTCATTCGTAACACGTTGCACACGAATAAGTAATTCGTTAATACTTAACACGAAGTAGTAACGAATTAAAAGAAATTCGTGTTTAATTCGTTAAATGGTGAATGGCGAATTAGGATCATTCGTTACAGAGTGGGAGAACCGAATGAGAATGGTAACGAATTGAAGTAATTCATTAAAAGAATAATCTCATTCGTTATCCATAAATAACGAATTAATCTTACCTTTTTCAATTTTCTTTTATTTAATTTAAAATCAAATAAATAAATCAAATCAATTAAATAAATGAAAAACTAATTAAATAAATAATTCATCGAACCGTGTCCCAATGATATTATACCTTACTAATCTTAGCCACTATGGTAAGATGAAATACCTTAACGTGTTTTACACTTAAAACGTATAACTTAAAATAACTTAAAAATGATTAAATAATATGAAAAAGGAAAATTATAAATCTTTTTGGTATTTTTCTTTTTCTTAACTAAATATTTACATTCAAATCCTAAAAGTAAATAGAAAACAAAATATGTTTGTGTTTTTGTAAATTTTTCGAAAGCAGTACATATTTTTGTATTTTTGGTGAGTTTAAGCGGAGAATCATGTTGACCAAATTGCCCTTCCTTCACAGTTTTATATTTCAGCGATATTATGACTGGCAATAAGTCGGTCATTGATATTGTTGTCAACTTATATCTTATAACAAACTTTCAAGCGTTTTTGTGTTATGATTAATTGGTTCAATTAAAGCACATAATATTAGAAACTATCAACCTCTAATCTCGGTTCAAGCTTAATTTGAACTTTACCATATCACCCCAACTTGACTTAAACCATTATATTGTCGATCAAAATTTTTGATTTTATATATTTTGTTTGAGGCACTAAGATTCTTTTACTATAAGTGAGTTTGCACGAGTCCATCTGTCGGCATACATACATTGTGTCCCCTGGTGTCCGTTTCTTATGAATACCCAGATGATTAAGCCGCATAAAGACTCATAGTGTCCAGAATCCTAAAGCCTTTTAATCAAACGTTGCCCGACAAACCTGGCCCGCTGCCCGGTAAGGTTAGCACGCTGTTCGACAAACCTGTTATGGTCCATCGGCTTCGGGTTAACCCGAAGACATGATGTCATGATTTCATACCCGTTAATGTCGACCCATTCTATAAAGAAACCTGGAACGTTGTTGTCGAGCGAGCCCGATCCGCATTTGGGTCCAAGCACGACACGAATCTACGTTTTAAACATACGACTGACTGACTAACGATCGTGACCGACTAGCAATTCCATAACACACCACCCACACCCATGATAATGCTTCCTGGCTACAAGTCCCATTTCGTGAAACTTGTGTTGACGTCGAGGGCCCGAGCACGACACGGTCAACGTGTTGACCCGAAAACATGAGGTTACCAAACCCGACCCCATAAACTGGTTATAAAGTTTCCTCTCATGTCCGGGACGGAACGCCTCGTGTCATTTCGTCCATTATCCAAAACAGGCCCACGGGCCCACCAAATCCGGCCGGCGGGCCCTTCACGACACAAAAGGGGGTTCATTTCTTTTGGACAGTCATATCTCATGGTCTCGAGTACCCTCACAGAGCCTCGTGTTAATCCAACCCCGTTTGGACACCTTTCCCGACCAAAGGCCTTACGGACCCACCGGGCCCACCAAACGGCCCGTCCCGACCCGAAAACCAAACTTTTTTTGGGAACCTCATATTTCAATGTCCCGATGCCTCACGCCAAATTTCATGTCAATCCGACCTCGTTTGGTAGGGTTTTCAAAAATTATGATTCCTCAAAATTTTAATATCTGTTCTTGTCAATATGCTAATTGTTCAGAATGCACATATAGGGAAAGGGTGGGTGTTGAGCGCCCATGCCTGGGAAAAGTTGGCAGCCAAGCAAAAATATGGAGGTTTAACGTACGAGAAACCAAGGCCCCTCCCCCATGTTGCATACGAAGCTTGCCCAACGACTTGGTTTCTTGCACAACGACCCGAGTAGACTTCCCCAAAGTTGCCCATGGCCAAAACAGCCAAAGGCACGTCCAAGGCATGCCAAGGCGACCATGGGCAATCCAAAGGCATGCCAAAGAATGCCCATGGGCAATCCAAAGGCATGCCAAGGCGCCAATGGACAGGCCAAGGCGCGTCCAAGGCATGCCAAAGCTCGGCCAAGGCATGCCAAAACAAGCCAAAGGCATGCCTAGGCACGCCCAAGGCATAGCCAAGGCGCCCATGGGCAAGCCAAAGGCATGCCAAGGCACGCCCATGGGCAAGCCAAAGGCATGCCAAGGCTCGGCCAAGGCATGCCAAGGCGCCCATGGCCAGGCCAAGGCACGTCCAAGGCATCCCAAAGCTCGGCCAAGGCATGCCTAGGCACGCCCATGGCCAGGCCAAGGCACGGCCAAGGCAAGCCAAAGGCATGCCAAGGCGCCCATGGGCAAGCCAAAGGCATGCCAAGGCACGCCCATGGGCAATCCAAATGCATGCCAAGGCAAGCCAAAGGCACATCCAAGGCATGCCAAGGCTCGGCCAAGGCATGCCAAGGCGCCCATGGGCAAGCCAAAGGCATGCCTAGGCACGACCAAGGCAAGCCAAAGGCACAGCCAAAGCAAGCCAAAGGTACGTCCAGGGCATGCCAAGGCTCGGCCAAGGCATGCCAAGGCGCCCATGGGCAAGCCAAAGGCATGCCTAGGCACTGCCAAGGCATGACAAGGCGCCCATGGGCAAGCCAAAGGCATGCCAAGGCACGCCCATGGCCAGGCCAAGGCATGCCAAAGCTCGGCCAAGGCAAGCCAACGGCATGCCAAGGCGCCCATGGCAAGCCAAAGGCATGCCAAGGCACGCCCATGGGGAAGCCAATGGCATGCCAAGGCGCCCATGGCCAGGCCAAGGCACGTCCAAGGCATGCCAAAGCTCGGCCAAGGCATGTCAAGGCAAACCAAAGGCATGCCTAGGCACGCCATGACCAGGCCAAGGCATGCCAAGGCGCCCATGGGCAAGCCAAAGGCACGGCCAAAGGCAAGCCAAGGCATTTAAAAACTCGGCCAAGGCATGCAAAACTCAGCCAAGGCACGACCAAGGCATGCAAAAATCGGCCAAGGAATGCAAAACTCGGCCAAGGCAAGCCAACATGGGTGCCTTCAAAAATTATGATTCCTCAAAAATTTAATGTCTGTTCCTGTCACTTTGCTAAATGTTCAGAATGTATATATAGGGGGGGCAGTGGGTTGAGAGCAAGCATGCCTTAGGGAAGGTTGGCCCCCTTGTCATGGCTGTGGGTTGCCATGATATGCTTGCTCGTCTGTTTTAGGCATGATTTAAGGTCGATGGTGGGTTTATGAATTTTTGTGGTGCAACGACACGTCCCTTTTATCCAAAAGAAGCGTGGCTAGGGTGCTGGGTTGCTTTACTCGTCCAAGGCTTGATTCTTTGCTTCCCTGGTCCGTTCAAGGCATGATTCGCACCGCCCGGTGCTTTCTGGGATTGCCACGGCTTTTGGCTGTTCACATTGCCTTTGTGCCTTGTGGGTTGTCACTAGTTGAGCGATTCTTGGGAATTTCCATCGTAAAGGTGCATGAGTTGTGTTTGGTTTGTTACGGGTGGTTGGCTCTTTGC